>NC_041392.1:159790621-159884216 GCF_002162155.2 Triticum dicoccoides
CGCGCGCCATAGTCGGCCGGCCAGCCTCGCCGACCCCGCCGCCTCCACGCCGCCGGCTCGCCTCGCCGCCCGCGGACGGCCACCAGCGCCGGCGACGCCCGCGGCTCCTCCACGGCCGCACCTCCTCCGACCGGCCTCGGAACCCGACGACTCCGGCGACCCCGACGAACTCCGGTGAACAGGAGCACGTCTCCGGTGGACCTCGGCGTCCGTGCCCCGACGAGCCCGATCCAGATCTGAACCGCCGCTACAGTAAACCCTAACCCCCCGATTTTTTTGCTAAGTCCTGAAAATTTTTGATCCATGTTGCTCTGTTCGAGGTCCCGTAACTTTGCAACCGTAGCTCCGTTTTGGGCGTATGATATATCAAAATCTTTGCCTCGACATGTACATCATTTCATTCCATTGCATCATTTGCATTTGAGGTCATCTTGATATCCAAAATGCTGTTAGAAAGAGGCTTCATGAGTTAAATTGCAGATCCGTTAGTTCATCATGCACTTTTGTCATTTTTGCTATATTTAATTCGTGCATGATATGCCTGTGCCCCTTTGGGATGAATTGTTAAGCATTTTGTCTTCTTTCCAGAGGTGCCACCCATGCATTTTTAGGATGTGTGTGTTGTCTTGTGCAAGCTTGCGAAGAGAGGTACTTGAGATTGCAGATTTCAGGTACTTAGTGATTTTCACTAAGTCTGGGATATTTTAGTTCATGATGCTATATGTCCAGCTTGTTTCCTAGTGATCCGTGCCTCTTTTGAGGATGATCAGTAAGGGAGTTTTGATATTTAAGTTATGCTCTATCCATCCATTTCTTTTTTTGCATATGTGGAGTGCTCTAGGTTGACTCATTCAAGCTCAACTTTTGCTTCGTTGTTAATCTGGGCAGATCGTCAACTTGTTTGCGATTTCGCCGATGCTACCGTTAGTGTTCCATGCATGCTATGCCTTCGTTCTTGCCATGTGTAGCTAGCACTTTGTGCCTTCTTGCTGGTTATATGCTTTCCTTGCCATGACTTGCACCGTAGTGAGTGCATCGAGCTTGTTTACATGCCTTCGTGAGTTAAATTTCAGCATGTCTCAGTTTTCACTAAGTCTGAAAACTGATTGTGTTCGAGCGATGTTCGTGAGCTCGGTAGAGTATTTTGTGAACCCTTTTGGCCCCAGGTCACTTTGGGTGTTTTATTAAGCTTGTTGAGTAGCTCCATGCCATGTTCTTACTTGTCATGTTCAGGTTTTCTATCATGTTGTTTTGCTGCTCCGAAGAGAGCATCGTGATCTGAAATTTCAGACTAGTGTTAATTTCACTAAGTCTGAAATCTGTTTTGCATTTGCGTTTTAGCCATGCTTGTTTGAACCTCTTAATGGATGAATTTGCCTATGGCTCAGTGCTAGTGTTTTGTCAACCATCTTGTGTACATCTCTGTCATGTATTTTGTTTTCATGTTTGCTGGCTGTAGCATGTTCATTTCGTTGCATTTAGATGCCTACTTGCTGTAAATCGCAGACCGGTGTCATATCTTAAAACGCTCGCCATTTCCAAACCGTAGCTCCGATTCCAATGATCTTTATATCGTTTTCAAGCGATTTCATCCCCTCTATCCAGTGGCACACTTGGTTTTCCAAGTTGATGCCAGGTTCATGCATTTCCTGTCATATCTTGCATTTTGCATCCCGCATCGCATCCCGCATAGCATATCGTCATTTCATCATATTGCTTGGTCTTGCCCGTGGTTGATTGTATCCTTGTTGCTTGTTTGTCTTGTTGGGTAGAGTCGGGAGACGAGTTCGCTACCGAGGAGCCCGTTGAGTTTGCTTGTGAGGATCCAGTCAACTCTGACAACTGTGCAGGCAAGATGATCATACCCTCGAAATCACTACTATCTTTGCTATGCTAGTTTGCTCGCTCTTTTGCTTTGCCACTGCTACGATGCCTACCTTTTGCTTGTCAGCCTCCCAATTGTCATGTTGAACCTCTAACCCACCATTGTCCTAGCAAACCATTGATTGGCTATGTTACCGCCTTGCTCAGCCCTTCTTATAGCGTTGTTAGTTGCAGGTGAAGATTGGAGCCGTTCCTTGTTGGAACATTTTTTTTACTTGTTGGGATATCATTATATTGCTATGTTATCTTAATGCATCTATATACTTGGTAAAGGGTGGAAGGCTCGGCCTCTCGCCTGGTGTTTTGTTCCACTCTTGCCGCCCTAGTTTCCGTTATATCGGTGTTATGTTCCCGGATTGTGCGTCCCTTACGCGGTTGGGCTATAATGGGAACCCCTTGATAGTTCGCCTTGATTAAAGCTTTTCCAGCAATGCCCAACATTGGTTTTACCATTTGCCACCTAGCCTCTTTTTCCCTTGGGTTTCCGGAGCCCGAAGGTCATCTTTATTTTAGCCCCCCACGGGCCAGTGCTCCTCTGAGTGTTGGTCCGAACTAGAGCCCTGTGCAGCGCCACCTCGGGGAAACTCGAGGTTTGGTTTTAGTTGTACGGATTGCTCATCTGAGTGTGCCCTGAGAAAGAGATATGTGCAGCTCCTATCGGGATTTGTCGGCACATTCGGGCGGTGTTGCTGGACTTGTTTTAACCTGTCGAATCATCTTGTTGTACCGAGATACCGAGTCTGATCGGTGTGTCTTGGGTGGAGGTCTATTCCTTCGTTGACCGTGAGAGCTTGTTATGGGCTAAGTTGGGACCCCCCCTGCAGGGATTGATCTTTCGAAAGCCGTGCCCGCGGTTATGGGCAGATGGGAATTTGTTAACGTCCGGTTGTAGATGACTTGAACTAAACTTAATTAAAATGAATCAACCGTGTGTGTTACCGTGATGGCCCCTTCTCGGCGGAGTCCGGGAAGTGGACACGGTGTTGGAGTTATGCTTGCGCAGGATGTTCTTTTAGCTTCTCGCTCGTGCTTCGCCTTCTCTTCTCGCTCTCTTTTGCGTATAAGTTAGCCACCACATATGCTAGTCGCTTGCTGCAGCTCCACATATATTTGCCTTATCCATTCCTATGAGCTTAAATAGTTTTGATCGCGTGGGTGTGAGATTGCTGAGTCCCTGTGGCTCACAGATACTACAACTCCAGATGCAGGTCCAGGTGTTTCTGCTCCAGTTGACGACTACTAGCTCCAGTGGGAGTTCGACGAGGACTCTCAGCGATACTACGTATCTTTTCCGGATGATCAGTAGTGGTGCCTAGTTGGGGTTATCGATTCAGGACATTGTCGCATGTTGGGTTCTTTTCTATTTTGGCGCCGTAGTCGGGCCATGAGTGCTTGTTTGATGGATGTTATTTATGTACTCTGATGTGACGTGGCGAGTGTAAGCCAACTATGTTATCTCCCCCTTTTATCATATATTACATGGGATGTTGTAATGATTGCCTGACTTGCGACATTGCTTTCAATGCGGTTATGTCTCTAAGTCGTGCCTCGACACGTGGGAGCTATAGCCGCATCGAGGGCGTTACAAGTTGGTATCAGAGCCTTCCCCGACCTTAGGAGCCCCATTGCTTGATCGTTTTTAGCAGCCGAGTTGTGTCTAGAAAAAAATGTTTTGAGTCCTTAGGAATTATATATCGGAGAGCTTAGGAATTCTTTTTACTTCCCAGTCTCCTCATCGCTCTGGTAAGGCATCCTGGCGTAGAGTTTTGACTCTTCTCTTCTCAAATTTCACTAAATTTTTTTTTAGGATCACGCGAGTATCTTGGTTTTGTTACGATGGTTTTCTGACGAGAACATTGTTCTTGGTGCCTCCTGTCTTTAGGGGTTGAGGCAGTGTCCCGGGGAGTTGAGCTCCGAGGTGTTGTCGTCACAATTTTATCGTTGCAATGCTGGTATACTTGAGATATGTTCGCCGACATCGAAAATCTCTTTTATGCAGTTCGTTGGTGAGATAACCTCGACGCCACCCAGTACTGGGGCGGGAGTTCGGGAGTATCGCCATAACTTGTATAACGGATGCTTTTCGAAGGTTGAGGTAGATGGTTTCCGAAGTTTTCCTGGTTATGTGTTAAAGGATGGATACAGCTGGATGTAGGATTTGCTAGTTTGGGTGAGATATTGTGCTTCCCCTGTATCCCCAACACCTGATTGCATAACCGGAAAGGTTCGGGAGTTTCATAGGTGGGAATTCTAGTAGCTCTAGTTCTTCTTCCACGGATATTGGTTTGAGATTGGGATTTCTTACCGATTATTCGTTCTTGATCCGTACCTTGTTGAATTATTTCTCTTTCTTAATTCTTCGTGGCTTCTCAATTTATGGATATGTGACCATTTGAAGAGGAATGCATTCGTTCATTTTGTTCGGATGTGAAGACTATATGTTGCAATTTTCATTCCGTTGGATTCAGCTTCTATATTGTTGTCTATCTATGTGCTAATGGTGGTCAACCTCTTCAGGATGGCTCCTCCAACGCGCACGACTCCGAATCCTAATCCGCCTCCACCTCCGCCTCCTCCGGAAGCATGGCAAGCTGTGATGGCCGCTACTAATGCAAACACACAGTTGATCATGCAAATCCTTCAAGAGCGCAATCAAGGCAGTCAAGGGAATCAAGGCCATAATCAGCACCACTTTGCTACTCTGAACCAGTTCCTTGCTAATGGCCCAAAGACGTTCAGCGGTTGTGTTGAGGCTACCGATGCTGACGATTGGCTAGTGGATCTGGGCAAGCATTTTGAATGCAGCAACGTCAGGCCTGAAGATTTCGTCAAGTTCGCTTCTTTCCAGCTCAAAGATCAGGCTGCAGAGTGGTTCCAGCAGTACAAGGATTCCAGAGGTGGACGTGTTATCACTTGGGACGATTTCCGTCAAGATTTCCGCGCTCATCACATCCCTCAAAGTGTGGTTGAGAGTAAGCGTCAGGAATTCCGCAATCTGAAGCAAGGCTCTTTGTCTGTCTATGACTACAACAAGTTGTTCCAGAAGCTCGCCCGTTTTGCCAAGCAGGATGTTCCTGATGAGAAGAGCATGATCTATCAGTTCAGGGGTGGTCTTCGTGAGGAAATTCAGCTCGCTCTTGTCCTCTTTGAGCCGTTGAGATACGATGAGTTCTACAACATGGCACTGAAGCAAGAGGCTGCTCAGATGAGATGTGATGCTTCCAGGAAGTGTGCCAGAGATGTTACTCCGTCTTCCTCTACTCAAGTGGTCAAGCAGCAGAAGTATTGGCTTCCTCCTCCTCCGTTCTGTCAGCCGTATCAGCAGAAGAGTAAAGGTGGCAGTGGTTTCTCCCACCCACCCAACCCAGGCTTTCAGAACAAGTCTTCGTCTCAAGCTCCAAGATCGAGTGCTCCGTATCACCGTCCGCTTTCAGAGGTCACGTGCAACAAGTGCCAACAGAAGGGTCACTATGCCAACAAGTGTACCAACCAAAGGCGTCTTCCTCCTCCTCCTCCTGTCAGATCGGCAAGTACAGCTGTGGTCAAGCACAATCCCAAGCACGCCAAGGTCAATATGGTGAATGCAGCTCAGGCAGAGGATTCTTCAGATGTGATCATGGGTAACCTTCCTGTTAATGATATTCCTGCAAAAGTTCTTTTTGACACTGGTGCATCGCATTGTTTCATCTCGAGACCTTTTGCTTCCAAGCATGATTTTGTTACTCAAATTTTGCCGAGACCGTTGTCTATTGACTCTCCGGCCAGCCTCTTGACATCTCGAGTGTGTGTTCCGGATGTTACAATCACTTTGGGCGACTGCAAGTTTCTCTCTTCTCCGGTGGTTCTTGGCAATTCCGATATCGATCTTATTCTCGGGATGGACTGGCTCTCTAAGCATAAAGCTCAGCTTGATTGTGCAGCCAGGCAGATTCAACTGACGCATTCGTCTGAGGAGCTCATTGTCTTTGCCGCTCGGGATAATACCATCCGGTTGTTTTCTCTCAATGAGAAGGGTGAATTGGATGCCATCTCTCAAATTCCTGTCGTTTGTGAGTATCAAGACGTCTTTCCAGAAGAACTTCCAGGGATGCCTCCAAACCGGCCGGTTGAATTCGTTATTGAACTTGAGCCCGGTACGGAACCTGTGTGCAAACGTCCCTACAAGCTCGGCCCCGAAGAGTTGAAGGAGTTGAAGAAACAACTCGATGAGCAAGAAAGATTGGGTCTCATTCGGCCTAGTACTTCTCCGTGGGGTTGTGGTGTTCTTTTTGTGAAGAAGAAGGATGGATCGAGTCGACTTTGTGTTGATTACCGTCCAGTAAACAAGAAGACCATCAAGAACAAATACCCACTTCCCAACATCAATGAGCTGTTCGAACAACTCAAGGATGCTCAAGTATTCTCCAAGCTTGATCTCCGTATGGGTTATCATCAGATTCGTATTCGTGAGCAAGATATTCCCAAGACGGCGTTCAGAACAAGCTTTGGTTCATATGAATACACCGTCATGTCTTTTGGCCTCGCAAACGCTCCTCCGACGTTCTCTCGCATGATGAACTTCATCTTCAACCCCTACACCAATGAATTCGTTTTGGTCTATCTCGACGACATTATGGTTTTCTCGAAGAACAAGAAAGATCATGCCAAGCACTTGCGTTTGGTACTTGACAAGCTCAGGGAACATCAGTTCTACGCCAAGTTCTCCAAGTGTGAATTTTGGCTCGATGAGGTTCTTTATCTTGGTCATATCATCTCTGCCAAGGGCATTTCCGTGAATCCTGAGAAGGTGTCTGCAATCGTGAATTGGGAACCTCCTCAGAACGTAAAGCAACTCCGCAGTTTCCTCGGTCTCGCAAGCTATTGCAGAAGATTCGTTGAAAACTTTTCTAAGATCGCCAAGCCTCTCTCAAATCTTCTTCAGAAGCACGTCAAGTACGTTTGGTCTCCGGAGTGTGATATTGCTTTCAACACTTTGAAAGAGAAATTGATCACTGCTCCAGTTCTGACTCCGCCTGATGAAACCAAGCCGTACGAGGTCTTTTGTGATGCCTCTCTCCAAGGTCTCGGTGTTGTACTGATGCAAGAGAAGAAAGTTGTTGCTTATACCTCTCGCCAGTTGAAACCTAATGAGAAGAACTACCCCACTCATGATCTCGAGTTGGCGGCAGTTGTGCACGCTTTGTTGACTTGGAGACATCTTCTATTGGGAAGGAAAGTGGATATTTTCACTGATCACAAGAGTCTCAAGTACATCTTCACTCAGCCTAATCTCAACCTCAGGCAGACTCGATGGGTCGAAATGATTCAAGAGTACAATCCGAGTATCGAGTATACTCCAGGCAAGGCTAATGTAATTGCTGACGCTTTGAGCAGAAAAGCATATTGCAACAGTCTGATTCTCAAGCCTTATCAACCCGAGCTTTGTGAAGCTTTCCACAAACTTAATCTGCAAGTTGTTCCTCAAGGTTTCCTCGCCAACCTTCAAGTCTCTCCTACCTTAGAAGACCAGATTCGCCAAGCCCAACTTCTTGATGCTATGGTGAAGAAGGTGAAGATTGGTATTGCAAAGAGTCAGTCCAAGTACAAGTGCTACCGACTTGATGACAAGGACGCTCTCTTCTTCGAGGATCGAATTGTTGTGCCCAAAGGTGAACTTCGTAAGGTGATCATGAACGAGGCTCACAACTCTCTCCTCTCCATCCACCCTGGTAGTACGAAGATGTATCAGGACCTCAAGCAAGCTTATTGGTGGACTCGAATGAAGCGCGAGATCGCTCAATTCGTGAATGAATGTGATGTCTGCAGAAGAGTGAAGGCAGAACACCAAAGGCCAGCTGGTCTCCTCCAACCTCTTGCCATTCCAGAATGGAAGTTTGACCACATGGAAATGGACTTCGTGACTGGGTTTCCAAAGTCCAAGCGTGCCAATGATGCTATATTCGTCGTTATCGACAAGCTCACCAAAGTGGCTCATTTTCTGCCTATCAAAGAGTCAATCACTGCAGCTCAATTGGCGGAACTCTATACCTCTCGCATTGTCTCTCTGCACGGTATTCCTCAAGTGATATCTTCAGACCGTGGCAGCATCTTTACCTCCAAGTTTTGGGATTCTTTTCAGAAGGCCATGGGCACCAACATCCGCTTCAGCACAGCTTTCCATCCTCAAACAAGCGGTCAAGTCGAGCGTGTCAACCAAATTCTTGAAGATATGCTCAGGGCTTGTGTGATCTCCTTCGGCATGAAGTGGGAGGATTGTCTTCCTTATGCTGAATTCTCATACAACAACAGCTTTCAAGCAAGTTCGGGCAAGGCCCCCTTTGAAATTCTGTATGGCAGGAAGTGCCGTACCCCTCTCAACTGGTCTGAAACCGGTGAACGTCAGCTGCTGGGTAATGACTTAATCACAGAAGCAGAAGAGATGTGCAAAGTCATTCGTGATAACCTCAAAGCAGCCCAGTCCCGCCAGAAGAGCTACTATGATAGTAAGCATCGTGATCTGGTTTTCGAGATCGGAGATCATGTTTACCTCCGCGTCTCTCCCATGAAAGGTACTCGTCGCTTCGGTATCAAAGGGAAGCTTGCCCCTAGATACGTGGGACCTTTCAAGATTGTCAGCAAGAGAGGCGACCTCGCCTATCAACTCGAGCTTCCTTCAAACTTTGCAAATGTTCATGATGTGTTCCATGTCTCTCAGCTTCGAAAGTGCTTCAAGACTCCTGACCGCACCGTCAACTTCGAGGACATTGAGCTCCAAGAAGATCTCTCCTATCGTGAGCACCCAGTTGCTATTCTCGAAGAGACTGAACGCAAGACTCGCAACAAGTCAATCAAATTTCTCAAAGTCAAGTGGTCACACCATTCCGACCGTGAAGCTACCTGGGAACGCGAGGATCACCTCCATTCTGAGTACCCGGAGTTCTTTCAGTCCTAGATCTCGGGACGAGATCTTTTCGTAGTGGTGGAGTGTTGTAACGCCCCAGATATACTTTCCATATTTGTATCCAACTCTTGCCGTCCCTGGCGCTAAGTTATATTTATTTCTCAGGTTTGGGTCTTTGTCTCCGTGTGTTGTTTTCTTTTTTGGGCATCTCTTATCATGTCACCACGTGCATTGCATTTGCATACATGTTCATCTCATGCATTCGAGCATTTTCCCCGTTGTCCGTTTTGCATTCCGGCGTTTCGTTCTCCTCCGGTGGTCATTTCTACCTTTCTTTCTTGTGTGGGGTTTAAACATTTCCGGATTGGACCGAGTCTTGCCAAGCGGCCTTGGTTTACTACCGGTAGACCGCCTGTCAAGTTTCGGGTCATTTGGACTTCGTTTGATACTCCAACGGTTAACCGAGGGACCGAAAAGGCCTCGTGTGTGTTGCAGCCCAACACCCCCCAAATTTGGCCCAAAACCCACCAAACTCTGCTCCATGTCCTAGAGCGTTCGATCACGATCGTGTGGGCGAAAACCGCACCTCATTTGGACTCTCCTAGCTCCCTCTATGCCTATATATACACCCCTCCGTTTTCGGATCTCTCCCTCTCCCCGAAACCCTAAAAAAAACAGATCTCCTTCCTCCGCCGCCGACGGACGTGTCCGGCCCGCGCCGGACAGCGTCCGCTCCACCCAGCCGCCCGCCTCAACCAACGCCGCCGCGCCACGTGTCCCGGACGGGCGCCCACATCGCCGCGGTCGCGCCGGCCCGCCCGAGCCCGCGGGGAGCCCGCCTCCTCGTCCGACCGGGCCACTCCCCTCCGCCGCGCCCCGCTTCTTCTCCCTCGTCGCCGGGCCACCGCCGCCTGCGTCGCCGGCGCCCCACCGCCGCCGCGCTCCGGTCGCCGCCCCCCGACCGGCTGCCGCCTCCTCGCCGCGTCTCCGGCCAGATCCGGCCGCGGGAGTGCCGGATCCGGCGACCCCGACCTCCCCGGCCTCTTCCCCGAGCTCCGGCGAGCTCCTGGGCCTCTCCGGCGCAACTCCGGCGAGCAGCTACAGTGTTTCCGGCGAACTCCGTAAACCGCGCCAGATCTGAGATCTAATCCTCTAGGTTGACTTTTCATCCCCGTAACCCTAATTTTTATGCGATGTTTGACTGCTCGTATCTCCGCAACCGTAGATCCGTTTTAGGCGTATGATATATCAAAATCTTCGCCTCGACATGTACATCATTTCATTCCATTGCATCATTTGCATTTGAGGTCATCTTGATACCCAAAATGCTGTTAGAAGGAGGCTTCTTGAGTTAAATTGCAGAACCGTTAGTTCATCATGCACTTTTGTCATTTTTGCTATGTTTAATCCGTGCATGATATGCCTGTGCCCCTTTGGGATGTATTGTGAAGCATTTTGTCTTCTTTCCAGAGGTGCCACCCATGCATTTTTAGGATGTGTGTGTTGTCTTGTGCAAGCTTGCGAAGAGAGGTACCTGAGATTGCAGATTTCAGGGACTTAGTGATTTTCGCTAAGTCTGGGATATTTTAGTTCATGATGCTATATGTCCAGCTTGTTTCCTAGCGATCCGTGCCTCTTTTGAGGATGATCAGTAAGGGAGTTTTGATATTTATGTCATGCTCTATCCATCCATGTCTTTGTTGGCATTTGTGGAGTGCTCTAGGTTGACTCAATCGAGCTCAACTTTTGCTTCGTTGTTAATCTGGGCAGATCGTCAACTTGTTTGCGATTTCGCCGATGCTACCGTTAGAGTTCCATGCATGCTATGCCTTCGTTCTTGCCATGTGTAGCTAGCACTTTGTGCCTTCTTGCTGGTTATATGCTTTCCTTGCCATGACTTGCACCGTAGTGAGTGCATCGAGCTCGTTTACATGCCTTCGTGAGTTAAATTTCAGCATGTCTCAGTTTTCACTAAGTCTGAAAACTGATTGTGTTCGAGCAATGTTCGTGAGCTCGGTAGAGTATTTTGTGAACCCTTTTGGCCCCAGGTCACTTTGGGTGTTTTATTAAGCTTGATGAGTAGCTCCATGCCATGTTCTTACTTGTCATGTTCAGGTTTTCTATCATGTTGTTTTGCTGCTCCGAAGAGAGCATCGTGATCTGAAATTTCAGACTAGTGTTAATTTCACTAAGTCTGAAATCTGTTTTGCATTTGCGTTTTAGCCATGCTTGTTTGAACCTCTTAATGGATGAATTTGCCTATGGCTCAGTGCTAGTGTTTTGTCAACCATCTTGTGTACATCTCTGCCATGTATTTTGTTTTCATGTTTGGTGGCTGTAGCATGTTCATTTCGTTGCATTTAGATGCCTACTTGCTGTAAATCGCAGACCGGTGTCATATCTTAAAACGCTCGCCATTTCCAAACCGTAGCTCCGATTCCAATGATCTTTATATCGTTTTCAAGCGATTTCATCCCCTCTATCCAGTGGCACACTTGGTTTTCCAAGTTGATGCCAGGTTCATGCATTTCCTGTCATATCTTGCATTTTACATCCCGCATCGCATCCCGCATAGCATATCGTCATTTCATCATATTGCTTGGTCTTGCCCGTGGTTGATTGTATCCTTGTTGCTTGTTTGTCTTGTTGGGTAGAGCCGGGAGACGAGTTCGCTACCGAGGAGCCCGTTGAGTTTGCTTGTGAGGATCCAGTCAACTCTGACAACTGTGCAGGCAAGATGATCATACCCTCGAAATCACTACTATCTTTGCTATGCTAGTTTGCTCGCTCTTTTGCTTTGCCACTGCTACGATGCCTACCTTGTGCTTGTCAGCCTCCCAATTGTCATGTTGAACCTCTAACCCACCATTGTCCTAGCAAACCATTGATTGGCTATGTTACCGCCTTGCTCAGCCCTTCTTATAGCGTTGTTAGTTGCAGGTGAAGATTGGAGCCGTTCCTTATTGGAACATTTTTTTTACTTGTTGGGATATCATTATATTGCTATGTTATCTTAATGCATCTATATACTTGGTAAAGGGTGGAAGGCTCGGCCTCTCGCCTGGTGTTTTGTTCCACTCTTGCCGCCCTAGTTTCCGTTATATCGGTGTTATGTTCCCGGATTGTGCGTCCCTTACGCGGTTGGGCTATAATGGGAACCCCTTGATAGTTTGCCTTGATTAAAGCTTTTCCAGCAATGCCCAACATTGGTTTTACCATTTGCCACCTAGCCTCTTTTTCCCTTGGGTTTCCGGAGCCCGAAGGTCATCTTTATTTTAGCCCCCCACGGGCCAGTGCTCCTCTGAGTGTTGGTCCGAACTAGAGCCCTGTGCAGCGCCACCTCGGGGAAACTCGAGGTTTGGTTTTAGTTGTACGGATTGCTCATCTGAGTGTGCCCTGAGAAAGAGATATGTGCAGCTCCTATCGGGATTTGTCGGCACATTCGGGCGGTGTTGCTGGACTTGTTTTAACCTGTCGAATCATCTTGTTGTACCGAGATACCGAGTCTGATCGGTGTGTCTTGGGTGGAGGTCTATTCCTTCGTTGACCGTGAGAGCTTGTTATGGGCTAAGTTGGGACCCCCCTGCAGGGATTGATCTTTCGAAAGCCGTGCCCGCGGTTATGGGCAGATGGGAATTTGTTAACGTCCGGTTGTAGATGACTTGAACTAAACTTAATTAAAATGAATCGACCGTGTGTGTTACCGTGATGGACCCTTCTCGGCGGAGTCCGGGAAGTGGACACGGTGTTGGAGTTATGCTTGCGCAGGATGTTCCTTTAGATTCTCGCTCGTGCTTCGCCTTCTCTTCTCGCTCTCTTTTGCGTATAAGTTAGCCACCACATATGCTAGTCGCTTGCTGCAGCTCCACATATATTTGCCTTATCCATTCCTATGAGCTTAAATAGTTTTGATCGCGTGGGTGTGAGATTGCTGAGTCCCTGTGGCTCACAGATACTACAACTCCAGATGCAGGTCCAGGTGATACTGCTCCAGTTGACGAGTACGAGCTCAAGTGGGAGTTCGACGAGGACTCTCAGCGATACTACGTGTCTTTTCCGGATGATCAGTAGTGGTGCCTAGTTGGGGGTTATCGATTCAGGACCTTGTCGCATGTTGGGTTCTTTTCTATTTTGGCGCCGTAGTCGGGCCATGAGTGTTTGTTTGATGGATGTTATTTATGTACTCTGATGTGACGTGGCGAGTGTAAGCCAACTATGTTATCTCCCCCTTTTATCATATATTACATGGGATGTTGTAATGATTGCCTGACTTGCGACATTGCTTTCAATGCGGTTATGTCTCTAAGTCGTGCCTCGACACGTGGGAGCTATAGCCGCATCGAGGGCGTTACAAGTTGGTATGGTCTCCGGAGTGTGATATTGCTTTCAACACTTTGAAAGAGAAATTGATCACTGCTCCAGTTCTGACTCCGCCTGATGAAACCAAGCCGTACGAGGTCTTTTGTGATGCCTCTCTCCAAGGTCTCGGTGCTGTACTGATGCAAGAGAAGAAAGTTGTTGCTTATACCTCTCGCCAATTGAAACCTAATGAGAAGAACTACCCCACTCATGATCTCGAGTTGGCGGCAGTTGTGCACGCTTTGTTGACTTGGAGACATCTTCTATTGGGAAGGAAAGTGGATATTTTCACTGATCACAAGAGTCTCAAGTACATCTTCACTCAGCCTAATCTCAACCTCAGGCAGACTCGATGGGTCGAAATGATTCAAGAGTACAATCCGAGTATCGAGTATACTCCAGGCAAGGCTAATGTGATTGCTGACGCTTTGAGCAGAAAAGCATATTGCAACAGTCTGATTCTCAAGCCTTATCAACCCGAGCTTTGTGAAGCTTTCCGCAAGCTCAATCTGCAAGTTGTTCCTCAAGGTTTCCTCGCCAACCTTCAAGTCTCTCCTACCTTAGAAGACCAGATTCGCCAAGCCCAACTTCTTGATGCTATGGTGAAGAAGGTGAAGATTGGTATTGCAAAGAGTCAGTCCAAGTACAAGTGCTACCGACTTGATGACAAGGACGCTCTCTTCTTCGAGGATCGAATTGTTGTGCCCAAAGGTGAACTTCGTAAGGTGATCATGAACGAGGCTCACAACTCTCTCCTCTCCATCCACCCTGGTAGTACGAAGATGTATCAGGACCTCAAGCAAGCTTATTGGTGGACTCGAATGAAGCGCGAGATCGCTCAATTCGTGAATGAATGTGATGTCTGCAGAAGAGTGAAGGCAGAACACCAAAGGCCAGCTGGTCTCCTCCAACCTCTTGCCATTCCAGAATGGAAGTTTGACCACATTGAAATGGACTTCGTGACTGGGTTTCCAAAGTCCAAGCGTGGCAATGATGCTATATTTGTTGTCATCGACAAGCTCACCAAAGTGGCTCATTTTCTGCCTATCAAAGAGTCAATCACTGCAGCTCAATTGGCGGAACTCTATACCTCTCGCATTGTCTCTCTGCACGGTATTCCTCAAGTGATATCTTCAGACCGTGGCAGCATCTTTACCTCCAAGTTTTGGGATTCTTTTCAGAAAGCCATGGGCACCAACATCCGCTTCAGCACAGCTTTCCATCCTCAAACGAGCGGTCAAGTCGAGCGTGTCAACCAAATTCTTGAAGATATGCTCAGGGCTTGTGTGATCTCCTTCGGCATGAAGTGGGAGGATTGTCTTCCTTATGCTGAATTCTCGTACAACAACAGCTTTCAAGCAAGTTCGGGCAAGGCCCCCTTTGAAATTCTGTATGGCGGGAAGTGCCGTACCCCTCTCAACTGGTCTGAAACCGGTGAACGTCAGCTGCTGGGTAATGACTTAATCACAGAAGCAGAAGAAATGTGCAAAGTCATTCGTGATAACCTCAAAGCAGCCCAGTCCCGCCAGAAGAGCTACTATGATAGTAAGCACCGTGATCTGGCTTTCGAGATCGGAGATCATGTTTACCTCCGCGTCTCTCCTATGAAAGGTACTCGTCGCTTCGGTATCAAAGGGAAGCTTGCCCCTAGATACGTGGGACCTTTCAGGATTGTCAGCAAGAGAGGCGACCTCGCCTATCAACTCGAGCTTCCTTCAAACTTTGCAAATGTTCATGATGTGTTCCATGTCTCTCAGCTTCGAAAGTGCTTCAAGACTCCTGACCGCACCGTCAACTTCGAGGACATTGAGCTCCAAGAAGATCTCTCTTATCGTGAGCACCCAGTTGCTATTCTTGAAGAGACTGAACGCAAGACTCGCAACAAGTCAATTAAATTTCTCAAAGTCAAGTGGTCACACCATTCCGACCGTGAAGCTACCTGGGAACGCGAGGATCACCTCCGTTCTGAGTACCCGGAGTTCTTTCAGTCCTAGATCTCGGGACGAGATCTTTTCGTAGTGGTGGAGTGTTGTAACGCCCCAGATGTAACTTTCCATATTTGTATCCAACTCTTGCCGTCTCCGGCGCTAAGTTATATTTATTTCTCGGGTTCGGGTCTTTGTCTCCGTGTGTTGTTTTTCTTTTCGTGCATCCCTTTTCATGTTATCACGTGCATTGCATTTGCATACATGTTCATCTCATGCATTCGAGCATTTTCCCCGTTGTCCGTTTTGCAATCCGGCGTTCCGTTCTCCTCCGGTGGTCATTTCTACCTTTCTTTCTTGTGTGGGGTTTAAACATTTCCGGATTGGACCGAGACTTGTCAAGTGGCCTTGGTTTACTACCGGTAGACCGCCTGTCAAGTTTCGGGTCATTTGGACTTCGTTTGATACTCCAACGGTTAACCGAGGGACCGAAAAGGCCTCATGTGTGTTGCAGCCCAACACCCCCCAAATTTGGCCCAAAACCCACCAAACTCTGCTCCATGTCCTAGAGCGTTCGATCACGATCGTGTGGACGAAAACCGCACCTCATTTGGACTCTCCTAGCTCCACTTATGCCTATTTATACCCCCCCTCGTATTTCGGATCTCGTCTTCCTCCTCGAAACCCTTCTCCAAAAAAATCCCACCGCGTGCCGCCGGACACATTCCCGCCGACGGACACGTCCGGCCTGCCTGTCCGCCGCCACGTGGCGCTCCGCCATTGGGCCGTCCGTCGCGTCCACCAGCGCCGGCGACGCCCGCGGCTCCTCCACGGCCGCACCTCCTCCGACCGGCCTCGGAACCCGACGACTCCGGCGACCCCGACGAACTCCGGTGAACAGGAGCACATCTCCGGTGGACCTCGGCGTCCGTGCCCCGACGAGCCCGATCCAGATCTGAACCGCCGCTACAGTAAACCCTAACCCCCCGATTTTTTTGCTAAGTCCTGAAATTTTTTGATCCATGTTGCTCTTTTCGAGGTCCCATAACTTTGCAACCGTAGCTCCGTTTTGGGCGTATGATATATCAAAATCTTCGCCTCGACATGTACATCATTTCATTCCATTGCATCATTTGCATTTGAGGTCATCTTGATATCCAAAATGCTGTTAGAAGGAGGCTTCATGAGTTAAATTGCAGATCCGTTAGTTCATCATGCACTTTTGTCATTTTTGCTATATTTAATTCGTGCATGATATGCCTGTGCCCCTTTGGGATGAATTGTTAAGCATTTTGTCTTCTTTCCAGAGGTGCCACCCATGCATTTTTAGGATGTGTGTGTTGTCTTGTGCAAGCTTGCGAAGAGAGGTACTTGAGATTGCAGATTTCAGGGACTTGTTTCCTAGTGATCCGTGCCTCTTTTGAGGATGATCAGTAAGGGAGTTTTGATATTTAAGTTATGCTCTATCCATCCATGTCTTTTTTTGCATATGTGGAGTGCTCTAGGTTGACTCATTCGAGCTCAACTTTTGCTTCGTTGTTAATCTGGGCAGATCGTCAACTTGTTTGCGATTTCGCCGATGCTACCGTTAGTGTTCCATGCATGCTATGCCTTCGTTCTTGCCATGTGTAGCTAGCACTTTGTGCCTTCTTGCTGGTTATATGCTTTCCTTGCCATGACTTGCACCGTAGTGAGTGCATCGAGCTCGTTTACATGCCTTCGTGAGTTAAATTTCAGCATGTCTCAGTTTTCACTAAGTCTGAAAACTGATTGTGTTCGAGCGATGTTCGTGAGCTCGGTAGAGTATTTTGTGAACCCTTTTGGCCCCAGGTCACTTTGGGTGTTTTATTAAGCTTGTTGAGTAGCTCCATGCCATGTTCTTACTTGTCATGTTCAGGTTTTCTATCATGTTGTTTTGCTGCTCCGAAGAGAGCATCGTGATCTGAAATTTCAGACTAGTGTTAATTTCACTAAGTCTGAAATCTGTTTTGCATTTGCGTTTTAGCCATGCTTGTTTGAACCTCTTAATGGATGAATTTGCCTATGACTCAGTGCTAGTGTTTTGTCAACCATCTTGTGTACTTCACTGCCATGTATTTTGTTTTCATGTTTGGTGGCTGTAGCATGTTCATTTCGTTGCATTTAGATGCCTACTTGCTGTTAATCGCAGACCGGTGTCATATCTTAAAACGCTTGCCATTTCCAAACCGTAGCTCCGATTCCAATGATCTTTATATCGTTTTCAAGCGATTTCATCCCCTCTATCCAGTGGAACACTTGGTTTTCCAAGTTGATGCCAGGTTCATGCATTTCCTGTCATATCTTGCATTTTGCATCCCGCATCGCATCCCGCATAGCATATCGTCATTTCATCATATTGCTTGGTCTTGCCCGTGGTTGATTGTATCCTTGTTGCTTGTTTGTCTTGTTGGGTAGAGCCGGGAGACGAGTTCGCTACCGAGGAGCCCGTTGAGTTTGCTTGTGAGGATCCAGTCAACTCTGACAACTGTGCAGGCAAGATGATCATACCCTCGAAATCACTACTATCTTTGCTATGCTAGTTTGCTCGCTCTTTTGCTTTGCCACTGCTACGATGCCTACCTTTTGCTTGTCAGCCTCCCAATTTCCATGTTGAACCTCTAACCCACCATTGTCCTAGCAAACCGTTGATTGGCTATGTTACCGCTTTGCTCAGCCCTTCTTATAGCGTTGTTAGCTGCAGGTGAAGATTGGAGCCGTTCCTTGTTGGAACATTTATTTACTTGTTGGGATATCATTATATTGCTATGTTATCTTAATGCATCTATATACTTGGTAAAGGGTGGAAGGCTCGGCCTCTCGCCTAGTGTTTTGTTCCACTCTTGCCGCCCTAGTTTCCGTCATATCGGTGTTATGTTCCCGGATTGTGCGTCCCTTACGCGGTTGGGCTATAATGGGAACCCCTTGATAGTTCGCCTTGATTAAAGCTTTTCCAGCAATGCCCAACATTGGTTTTACCATTTGCCACCTAGCCTCTTTTTCCCTTGGGTTTCCGGAGCCCGAAGGTCATCTTATTTTAACCCCCCACGGGCCAGTGCTCCTCTGAGTGTTGGTCCGAACTAGAGCCCTGTGCAGCGCCACCTCGGGGAAACTCGAGGTTTGGTTTTAGTTGTACGGATTGCTCATCTGAGTGTGCCCTGAGAAAGAGATATGTGCAGCTCCTATCGGGATTTGTCGGCACATTCGGGCGGTGTTGCTGGACTTGTTTTAACCTGTCGAATCATCTTGTTGTACCGAGATACCGAGTCTGATCGGTGTGTCTTGGGTGGAGGTCTATTCCTTCGTTGACCGTGAGAGCTTGTTATGGGCTAAGTTGGGACCCCCCTGCAGGGATTGATCTTTCGAAAGCCGTGCCCGCGGTTATGGGCAGATGGGAATTTGTTA
This sequence comes from Triticum dicoccoides, assembly GCF_002162155.2. Lineage (NCBI taxonomy): Eukaryota > Viridiplantae > Streptophyta > Magnoliopsida > Poales > Poaceae > Triticum > Triticum dicoccoides. The sequence goes on from NC_041392.1 coordinate 159,809,093, forward strand.
ATGTCCGGTTGTAGATGACTTGAACTAAACTTAATTAAAATGAATCAACCGTGTGTGTTACCGTGATGGCCCCTTCTCGGCGGAGTCCGGGAAGTGGACACGGTGTTGGAGTTATGCTTGTGCAGGATGTTCTTTTAGCTTCTCGCTCGTGCTTCGCCTTCTCTTCTCGCTCTCTTTTGCGTATAAGTTAGCCACCACATATGCTAGTCGCTTGCTGCAGCTCCACATATATTTGCCTTATCCATTCCTATGAGCTTAAATAGTTTTGATCGCGTGGGTGTGAGATTGCTGAGTCCCTGTGGCTCATAGATACTACAACTCCAGATGCAGGTCCAGGTGTTTCTGCTCCAGTTGATGACTACGAGCTCCAGTGGGAGTTCGACGAGGACTCTCAGCGATACTATGTATCTTTTCCGGATGATCAGTAGTGGTGCCTAGTTGGGGTTATCGATTCAGGACATTGTCGCATGTTGGGTTCTTTTCTATTTTGGCGCCGTAGTCGGGCCATGAGTGCTTGTTTGATGGATGTTATTTATGTACTCTGATGTGACGTGGCGAGTGTAAGCCAACTATGTTATCTCCCCCTTTTATCATATATTACATGGGATGTTGTAATGATTGCCTGACTTGCGACATTGCTTTCAATGCGGTTATGTCTCTAAGTCGTGCCTCGACACGTGGGAGCTATAGCCGCATCAAGGGCGTTACAATGGTATCCCTACATTGGTAGTAACTAAGGTAGAATGACCAACGCAATCTAAAAGAAGCTGATTCGTACATTTTACTTCCTGATTGCAGTGCAGGGATGAGCGAAAACAACTGCATCCTATTCCGGAATGCACTTTCTACCAGTTCATCCATGGACCAAGGACTAGCTGGCACGGGTGCACAGTGGTTTTTTGGACAGGTGCGTGGACAAGAGGCATTGTGGTATGCTTATTTCTGCAAATAGCGGTGCTTAAATTTAGTGGAATGCACAAGCATTTCAGCTGGTCAGTACACTGCATGGTTCAGTTCAGCATTCCAGCTGATATCACAATTATAATTGGTTATTCTGGAATGAGAGAACCTAACCCTGAATGGTGGCAACAAGAAAAAACCAGAGTGAACTCCAAGAAATTTAAGCCTGCCGGGAGGCCCTTTGCTCAGAGAGAAGCCTTGCTTGTTTGTTCCTAATTTGTAAACCTTCTCACAACTTTGTCTTTTGCTGTGAACTAGTATATGTTTGTTATGTTCTATGAATCATTGAGATGTACAAAATTGCTTAACTTATGCTTTTCAAGTTTTTTATGAAGACAAGTTTAATGTGAGTGTTCCACATGAGCGCTGGACTAGCGTGTGAACGTTTGGAAATTATTACATTGTGGCCTCAATTAACTGCATGAACCACTGTAACAAGATACATAGTTGCTTATATGTCAGACAACAGATTGTTGATTGTTAGCTGGTCGATAGCCTAGTGTTGAAGCGAGCTGAGCCACAACTGCTTACAAGTGGGGTAGCACCAACAGTGTTTACAAGTACTTATGTTTTTGTCGGCGCACGGTTTTCGAACGAGTGCTCTATTTCATCAAAACACACACTGCTCGTATGATAAACTGTGACAACTTATGTCTTACCATGCCATATTCATGAAAAAACTAGTGTGGATGCATCTGTTTCGGCAACAATTATGATGGTTCTCACATGATTCATGGGCACACAAAAGTAGCAGCAGTTCCCATAGACGGATTCAAACAGAGTACTAGCCCCAGAGGGGTCGATAATAGGCAAGGTTTGGATAATTAGACACAATCCAAACTACTATTAAACACTAGCTGGGGCAACTATTTCATGCCTCGATCTAATTTGGGCTGGACACAAGACGGACCTTGCCATGAACATCATCGAGGACATCCCGCGGCATCTCAATCCTATGAACCTTCATGAAGACAACCTTGTGGCCTTGCCACTGATAAACTTGTTTGCGGAGGCATGCCACGTCATCTTCCTGCGTAAGCTTGACAAGAACAGTATTCCTCACAAACGAAGGAGTAGCTTTGAATTTCTTGTGCTTCAGTACACCACGGACAACACGCCTGACAATAGTGAGGCTGGAATACAACTCTTCATTGGTATAACCGCAAATGGCTTCCAGGATCCAACTGCCTAAGAACTCTGTTTTCCCAGTGCGTATATTCAGGTCGTCCGCCTCATAGCAAGTGACATGTACAACCACACAATCCTTGTCTGCATCAGGGCTCTAATTGAAACAGAAACAAATTTTGAATTACTTTTCAGTATAAGAAACACAAGTTATTTAAACCACTACGTATACCATAGCATCGAAGCTAATAAAATTGTGCATTATTAATCACCACATACTTCCTTTTCTAAAAAAATCACCACATACTTAGATGAAAAACCACAATCGAGATCGGCAAAGAAGGAAATCACCTTGGGCAGCTCAGTGGGGGGGGGGGACACATCCTCGAAGGGGGAAAACTGCTCCTGTAGTGCCACGAGGGCTGTAACCTCAGACGGGGCGTTGATCATCTCAGTATCTGGGGTCGCCTTGGTGGTTGCCTCCATCTTCTCTGTCTCGTGGGGATCAGCCTCCCGCGTATGCTCCAATGTTGGCAGATCTTTGCCTGGTTCTCCTTGGTCCATCATGAAACTGACGAATACTAGGATTCCACTGAAAGGAAAACACAATCACAATGACAATGAAACAAAAAAGAGAGTGAGGATCGGTTATTGCTTTGCAAAAGTTCTTTTTTTCCTCTGAACGAAAATATACCAACATCACGGATCCGCTTACCTTCCCTTCGTTCGGAGAGAAGAACAGTGGAAGATGCAAGTGTTGCCTTTATTGAAGACAGTGAGGGAGAAGGGGAGGTGGGGTTTTGTGATACGACGGCTCGTTACTATTGCGCTACAACCAGGGTGACTCTCCGCCTGCATACTGCCTTCTAATTTGGTGGATAGCATTTGGGCCCGCGCGCTGCATGGCCCGCATGTCGGTGAACAAAAGTATAACAGCATTCAGTAGAGGGAGACGTTTCAATGACCTAGGAGGAGCCAGAAGCGGTATAGTGTCTCCACTGTACTAGTAGTAATTGTTTTTTTGGGTAGCTGTAGAGTGTCCCCACTGTACTAGTAGTAATTGTTTCTCGGGTCCCAAGACAAAACAGCCCATCCACACTAGTAAATAGTAAAATCAATTCAAAAACTTGGGTGCTCTTCTTCCTCCTCGCTCCCACGCACCTCACGTCAGCTCACTCCACTCGTACCCCCAAATTCCTCACCTCACTCCTATAGAAAACCGAAGCTCCCCTTCTTCCTCACTCCTACAGAAAACCCCCAGCTCCCCTTCTTCTTCGCTCGCACTACAACTAGGCTCGTCATTCGTTACTCTGCTCAAATCCGTGAGCGCGACGCGACGCCCTCGAGGAAAATGGAGTCGGCTGACCCCAGCGCCAAGAAGATGAGGCTCCCGCCAGCGGCGACGCCTGTTGTAGATCCTGCACCCGGCAACGCGGGGAGAAGCGGCGACCCTGCCCCCACCGGATCCCAGGAACCCGTAGAATCTCGGGTGGACTGCATCAGCGATCTCCCGGACGCCATCCTTGGGGAGATCATCTTGCTTCTCCCCACCAAGGATTGCTGCCGCACCCAAGTCCTCTCAATTCGGTGGCGCCCTCTATGGCGCGCCGTTCCCCTTAATCTCGACTGTCGTCAGCTATCTCTCTTCAATGATTTTGAAATCCCCAGAGCCATCATCTCCTCCCACCAGGGCTCCGTTCAAAGCCTCTGCATCCCGTCATGCTACCTGAGCAAGCATACCATGCCCTGCATGGTGGACGTCTGGCTGGAATCCCCTGAATTCACAGAACTACAGCTGCTTAAGTTCTACTATTCCCCAGGAAATCACACAACACATACCGAACGCCATGAACTTGTGCCGTCAGCACCGATGTCCATCTCGGGGTTTTCGTCCTCTCTCCACACCGCCACCTTTGTGCAGTGCTACCTACCAGACAATCTGGTACTAAACCTTCGACTCCCATTTCTCAAGAAACTTTCACTTGTGCGGGTTCGTATATCGGAGGCCTCATTGCACAGCATCATCCACTCTAGTTGCCCTGCGCTGAAGTGCTTGGTGCTTGTTTTCACAGTTAGAATCGGTTGTCTCCAAATAAAGTCGCCTAACCTTGTAAGAATTGGAATTTCTTTTGACGGAAGGCAGCTCATCATCCAAGATGCCCCTTCACTTCAAAGGTTGATCATTGATTCTAGTTATTCACTGTTGCAAATAATCGTCCTCTCTGCGCCTAAACTGGAGACCTTGGGTGTAATACATGATCTCTGTGCTCATTTCAATATGGTGTTTGGCTCCACAATTCTTCAGGTACTTTATATTATCATCTACGCTTGTAACCATAAGCTGCATTTTAAATATTTGCGCATAATTTATATATCATCTTGGAGTACACATTTTGTACTAATATTATATTCTATGCTCAATGAAGAGTTTCTCCATGGATGGCCTATCAATGGTGTTGGATTCTGTCAAGATCTTATATATCCAAATGAATAGTTTTGATCTGAACAAGATTATTGGCTTGCTGCAATGCTTTCCATGTCTGGAGAAGTTGTATATAAAGGTGATATTTTCACGCACATTGGAAGCCCGCATATAGTGTACTAGAATTAAACGTTCAGATGTTTCTCTTTCGACACTCTTCTTTTAGACCTTAACTGTTTTCAATCTTCATGTCTATTTAGGCAACAGGACGGGGTAAGAAAGTTATATCCAATCGGTGGATTCATAAGCATCGGGATTTTATCACTTCTCATGAGATTCGATTGAAGACAATAACGCTAGAACGATATGTAGCCAACCGTGCAAACACAAGATTTGTCACATTCTTCCTGCTGAATGCGAGGTTACTATTGTCCATCAGGCTTAAGTTTATCAGCAGCATGGTTTTGACGGATGGTTATGTCGAAGAGCAAAAAAGGAGTTTCAGGTGGGCAAAAGAGCTTCTGAACGTGCCGGGCTTCTATTTACAACATATTGTGGTCATAATCCAGTAAATTTTACGACCTAGGATGTTCATTCTATGGACCTGACCGATCCATTTGACTGTGACTGCCGAAAATAGTGCTGGAGTTAGATGTTGTTGCCCTTTTCAATCTGGTTTTTTTTGTAAATCTGATGAACAATTAACCCTCGTGCTTTTGTACAGTTTGTAAGCTGGAGTTAGATGTTCCTGCCCTTTTCAACTCGGCTGTGACTGTCATATTTTCTTTGAAACAAGGCAAATGGCTTGCCATTCGTTTAATTTAGAGTGAAATATTGTAACAAATCCAAACCAAGGGAAATAACATCACTCTTGCCGGCTGCTTGAGCTCACTGTGCATTACAGAAGCCAAGTGATTAGCCCCCACCAGCACCCACAAACTCATTTCGAACTAGCACATCAAATGGGCTATAAATTTTCATAGGAAAGGCAGCATGACCGTGACAGATTTGGATTCTGACATTTGGGACCAGCGAGGAAATAGCCTATCCAAGGTGGTGTCGACTTACTAGCCAGTCAACAAACGATTCTGCCTACCAGCCGTTGGATTGACATCCAACATCTGTCATGTATCTTCTATCTCTTGTCTTCTTCTTCCTCCAATCGCCCAAACCAAACCACCCCGTCGGCTCCGCTTGCTCCCGCCTCCCATGGCTGGCTGCACCTCCGCTGCCCTACCGTACGTACCCTCCAACGTTGGCCAGTCCCTCCCTCTATTCCCCCACACGTCCTATTATTCTCCGGCGACGTCAGCCCCAACACGCACCCGAACCAGTCAACCCTCGTACTCCCATCTGCCTGCGATTAGACCGGCGCATCTTCAACGGCTCCTGTTCGTTCTGTTCGAGGCCTCGCTGTCGTCCTCCGCCTTGCGACCTTGGTTCACTTGCCGTGCGCGGTGCGCCGCCCTCTTGCGTTGTCAATGTCGTCAACAACCGAGAGGAACAAGGAGATGACTGTATGTGGAGAGGATGACAGTAGGGACCCACCAGCGTCATGGCAGTACGCAAGCAAGTGCCTCTATAGTACAAGACCAAAAATATGGTTCCTCCTAATGGTTGGACATCTGGGGCTCACGCCATTGTCAACATAGTCAATAAACGAGAGAATTACACTACGAGCGGCTGACACCAGGGACCTAGCAAGTCACGCGGTTTTTTTTTGAGGAACAAGCAGTTGTTATTTATACTAGTTTTAGCGACGGATCAGGGTAACAACGGGGCTGTGCGGGGGTTGTGGCCCGTCTAGCCAGGGTTTTATTTATGTTTACCACATCCTGAGCCCAGTTGTGTTTTTTTCTTGCTGAAAATGGCTAGCCCAGTTCTATTTTTTTAAAAGAAATACCCAAACAAGGCCTACTTGCTTTATCGGCCCTGCTGGGCTGCAAATCTTTCAAGACGAGGAGAGTTTCATTCGGTTTGCCCAGAAATGGGCTGTACATTTTTAAAACACATCAAACCGGGAATTAGTTTCAATTTTTTTTGATTAAAAGATCTTAAATTCCATTGATTTTTATGTGTGGACAATTATTTGGATTTTATATTTATGTAAATTATTTTTAAAAATAGTTTGAATGTGAATCGATATTTCTGGATTAAAAATAGTTGACCGCACGGAAATATGAAAAATTTCGTATACTTTTTAACCGTGGCCACAATATGGGGTGTGATGCTAACAAAAAGAAGATGGGCTCCAAAAAAATTCTTACGAATTAGCAAATGGGCTGTACATTATTAGAAATAATGGCAGATGGGCTATATGCTGTTTTCCACAGATTTGAGGCTGACTTGTGCGCCTACTACGGTTGACGCGTATGCTTTCATAAAAAAGGTTGATGCACACGCAATGCCCTGTCAACTTAGTCAACACACGAGAGCAGTGACTGTTGGATGTCCATCCAATGGCCGTCGTGCTTCTTCAATCTCTGCTCTTCATGCTCAAGCCGCTCAAACAAGCGCCGACGGGACTGCCTGCTTCCTCCTCCCGCGGCCGGCTATGCTGCCGCGCAGGCCTCACGGCCCCACCGTACTCCCATCGCTGGCCTAGCCATCCCTCTACTCACCCACACCTGCTGTTATTCTCCGGCGATGGCAGACGAACCAGTAAACCCTCGTACTCCTCCGTGTGGGAAACAACTGCTGAGTATTCCCTGGCTCCGTGTCGTTCCGTTCCTAGGCCTCGCCATCGTCCACCACCCTGGTGCTCTCGGCGTGGCCTGGTCAACATGGTCAATGAACGACATCCATCGGAACTGGAATCTACGTGGAGAGGCTAACAGCTGGGTCCACGGCCGCATGCAAGGAAATGCCTCCTTATTACATGCAAAATAATGATTCCTCCACCTGACAGCTAGGACCCACAGGAAGGGCCTCTGTATTTTGCGAAAAAACGTTCCCCCCGCTGACAGGTCGGACCCACCAGCTATATCTTCGCACGCAAGGAAGTGCCTCCTTATTACGCCCAAAAAAATGAATACCCCCTGCTAGCTGGGACCCACCATATTGTTGGGCTGACTTGTGGGCCTACTAAGTTACAGGGACGGAGAGCTTTGTCAACTTAGTCAATACTCCAGTGACCGTATGATGTGCATCCAACGGCCATAGTGCTTCTTCCACCTCTGGTCTTCTTGCTCCAGCCGCCCAAAGCAGCACCGGTTGTGCCACCTGCTCCTGCCTCCCGTGGCCGGCTGTGCTACCACGGAGGCCTCACCGCCCCCATACTACTCCCACCACTGGCCAGGCCATCCCTCCACTCACCCACACCCCCTGTTATTCTACGGCGATGACAGCCTCACACCGCAGCCGAACCAATGAACGCTCGTACTCCTCTCCGCGTGGGCATCCACTACCGCGTCTTGGACGGCTCCGCGTCGTCCCCTTCCTAGGCCTCTCCGTCATCCACCGCCGTGGTGCTCTCGGCGCAGCGTGGTCAATGTGGTCAACGATCGACTTCCATCGGAAGAGTACTATACATGGAGAGGCTGACAGCTGGGTCCACAGTAGCAGCAAGGAAGAGCCTCCTTATTACGCGGAAAATAATTATTCCTCCACCTGACAGCGGGGACCCACCGGATGGGCCACCAATATTTTGCGGAAAAAATTGTTTCCCCCTGACTGCTGGGACCAACCGGACGGGCCACCGTATTTCGTGAAAACAACGCCCCCCCCCCGCTGTCAGCTTGGACCCACCGGAAGTGCCTCCTTATTACGCACAAATAAATGAATACTCCCCCGGCTAGCTGGGACCCACCTTGCTGGGAGGCTGACTTGTGGGCCTGCTAAGTTGACGGGGACGAAGGGCTTTGTCAACTTAGTCAATATGAACGATTCTAGCTCCAGTGACCGTATGATGTCCATCCAACGCCTGTAGTGCTTCTTCAACCTCTGGTCTTCTTGCTCCAGCCGCCCAAAGCAGCGCTGGTCGTGCTGCATGCTCCTGCCTCCCATGGCCAGTTGTGCTGCCGCAGAGGCCTCACCGCCCCCTACTATTCCCACCGCTGGCCAGGCCCTGCGGCGACGGCATCCTCACACCGCAGCCGAACCAGTGAACCCTCGTAGTCCTCTCCACGCGGGCTTCCACTGCCGCGCCGTCCCCTTCCTAGGCCTCGCCGTCGTCCACCGCCATGGTGCTCTCCGCACGGCATGGTCAATGTGGTCAAGGAACGACTTCCATCGAAAGAGTACTGTACGTGGAGAGGCTGACAGCTGGGTCCACGACCACAGCCCAGTTTTTTGTGATTTGCCAAGTAAGTCGCTTTGTCAGGCCAGTTGGGCTGCAATTCTTTCAAGACGGGGAGAGCTTTCATTAGGCTGGCCGAGAAAATGGCCCATCAGTAATGAGAAATGGGTTGTACATTTTTAAAACACATCAAACCGGAATTAGTTTCAAATATCTTCTTTTTCATTTCAAGATTTTAAATTACATTGATTTTTATGCATGGAGAATTTGTTGGATTTTATATTGATATACATTTATTTTTTAAATCAGTTTGAATGTGAGTCGAAATTTCGGGATTAAAAACAGTTCGGACCGCACCGAAATATGCAAAATTTCGTATAATTTTTTAACAGTTGCCACAATATGGGCTGTAATGCTAACAAAAAGAATACGGGCTCCAAAAAAAGCCTTAAGAATTAGCAAATGGGCTGTAAATTATTAGAAATAATGGCAGATGGGCTGTATGCTGTTTTCGACAGATTTGAGGCTTTCCTAAAAAAAGGTTGACGCACAAGCACTGACTATTGGATGTCCATCCAACAGCCGTCGTGCTTCTTCAATCTCTGCTCTTCCTGCTCCAGCCGCTCAAACAAGCGCCGGCGGGACTGCCTGCTCCCTCCCCCTCGCGGCCGGCTATGCTGCCGCGCAGGCCTCACCGCCCGACCATACTCCCATCGCTGGCCTAGCCATCCCTCTACTAACCCACACCTGCTGTTATTCTCCGGCGACGGCAGATCAACCAGTAAACCCTCGTATAGTTGTACTCCCCTCCGCGTGGGAAACAACTGCCGAGTCTTCCCTGCCTCCGTGTCGTCCCCTTCCTAGGCCTCACCGTCCTGGTGCTCTCGTCCCTGGTGCTCTCGGCGCGGCCTGGTCAACGTGGTCAACGACCGACATGCATCTGAAGTGGACTTTATGTGGAGAGGCCGACACCTGGGTCCACGGCCGCATGCAAGGAAATGCCTCCTTATTACGCGCAAAATAATGATTCCTCCACCTGACATCGGGGACTCACCGAAAGGGCCTCTGCATTTCGCGAAAAAACGTTACTGCCGCTGATAGCTCGGACCCACCAGCTATATCTTCGCACGCAAGGAAGTGCCTCCTTATTACGCACAAAAAAATGAATACTCCCCCTGTTAGCTGGGACCCAGTATAGTGGCAGGCTGACTTGTGGGCCTACTAAGTTGACGGGGACGGAGAGCTTTATCAACTTAGTCAATATGCACGATTCTAGCCCCAGTGACCGTACGATGTCCATCCAACAGTCGTAGTGCTTCTTCAACCTCTGGTCTTCTTGCTCCAGCCGCCCAAACCAGCACCGGTCGTGCCTCGTGCTCCTGCCTCCTGTGGTCGGCTGCGATGCGGCGAAGGCCTCACCGCCCCCTACTACTCCCACCGCTGGCCAGGCCATCCCTCTACTCACCCACACCCCCTGTTATTCTGCGGCGACGGCAGCCTCACACCGCAGCGAACCAGTGAACCCTTGTACTCCTCTACACGTGGGCATCCACTACCGCGTCTTCCCCGGCTCCGTGTCGTCACCTTCCTAGGCCTCGCCGTCGTCCACTGCCCTGGTGCTCTCGGCACGACATGGTCAATGTGGTCAAGGAACGGCTTCCATCGGACGTGGACTGTACGTGGAGAGACTGGCAGCTGGGTCCACGGCCACAGCAAGGAAGTGCCTCCTTATTATGTGCAAAATAATTATTCCTCCACATGACAGCGGACCCACCGGACGGGCCACCGATTTTGCCCCCCTGACTGCTGGGACCCACCAACTACATCTTCGCACGCAAGGAAGTGCCTGACAGTCGGGACCCATCTGGTCGAAGCATACGTCGCGTTGTCATTTTGGTCGTGAACGTGTACGTACATATATACTGGTCGATGTAGAGGCGCACACGCGTTGTAGTAGAGGCGGCCAGGGTGCAAGAAAGAAAATATGACCACGTTTGTGTACATACGGGCGGGGTCTCGAACGCCTACTCGCGCATACGCACGGCCAGGGCTCGTGTACATGGCTGGGTCGGAACGGAGAAACAACGTCGTCGTCGTGTTCATCAGGAGGGAACGGAATGCATCGTGTTCATGGGGAGGCAACGTAATGCGTCGTGTTCATCGGGAGGGCTTGGACAGAACAGGCGATGGAAACGAGGCCTGTCGTACTGCAGAACGGAGGAAACGGCCTCGTGTTCGACCGACCATGTTCGAAACAGGATCTTGTTCATCAGGAGGGGTCTGGCGTATCGCAAAATGGAGGAAACGGACCTCCTACGGTCGAAACGGGGGTCCTGTTGATCGAGAGGGGTGTGGCGTACCGCAAAACGGACGAAACAGACTTGTGTTGGAGTGCTACGGTCGAAACGGGGGTCCAGTTCATTGGGAGGGGTGTGGCGTACCGCAAAATGGGACTCCACGGGATACTGTTCATCTCCACCGTCGACCCCCTCCAGCCTCCACGAGCTACTGTTCATCCCCCGTCGACCTCCTCCAGCCTCCACCTGCGACTGTTCATCCAGGGCTCCTGTTCATCCATCCTCCACCGCGCGCTACTCCACCGGCTACTGTTCAAGCAACCCTCTCCACGGGCTACTGTTCAACCACCTCTCCACCGTCTACTGTTCATCCTGCCCTCCACGGGGTGGTCTTGTTCATCCAGCCCTCCACGGGGTCCTGTTCATCCAGCCCCAACCGGCTCGATCGATCAAGGTCCTGTTCACCCAAAGGCAACACCACGGGGTCCTGTTCATCCACTCCCACCGGGAACTGTTCATCCAACCCCCCCCCCCGCAATGCTCACTATTCATCCAGAGGCAGCATCGATCCGCTTCAGTTAGCAGCAGTAGCAAACGAATCGCTCGATCAGGTTCAGTTAACAGCCATCGATCGATCGCTTGGGTTCAGTAACGCATAGCCTGCAGTGCAATCGCTCGGGTTCAGTTACAGTCCAACGCCTCGCTCGGGTTCAGTTAGAGCCAACGCCTTGCACACATGCGCGTACATGTACGAGAGAAACGGGCATCGGTCGGCCCCCGACCTCCCATCGTAACCGGGAACTGCCCGAAATTTTCCTCCCCCTCGCTTCTACCACGGATTTTTCCGTCATGGACGGCCCAAAGAATGTCATGCAGCTGCGTCTCCGGCCCGCCCAGGATGAAAACCCATTTTCTGTCATGATTTTTTGTCATAGAAGTAGGAGCCCACCACATCTATGCTGATACCGGGTTTTGTCACAATTATCATCATAGAAGTGTCATATGTATGACAGAACAAATTTTCGTTCGGCCCAAAATGTCATGGATGTGTCTTTTTTTTGTAGTGGGTAGAAGATCTTCTGCAGACCCGGGCATCTCCTCTCCGTGACGGCCTGTCAGCATACCTACAGATATAGCTCTGTTAGCTGGTTTCTTCGCCGAACTCTATAGAAGTTCACTCAAGCACTTATTGAAAATGCCGCGTAGAAGCCTTTTATTCTCCTTTACGGAGTCAGCCAGCTGGGCTCGAACATCTTTCAGTTCAACATCCAGCCGGGTATTGGCATCTTGGAGCTTGTTTTCTACCGCCTAACTTGTGTAAGCACACGCTCGCCAGCCTTCAGCTGTCGTTGGGCATGTTGCTCCTCTGGATTCACTCCGGGATCATCTGCAGAATCTATTGATTAGATTAGCATGCAAGCCAAATATCAACTGGTATGTCTCGTTCTTTTCAATAGGAACAAGTGTTACCAGATGGGGCCTTCTTGGACTCCTCCTTTTTGGCAACTACGGCCCGTAGCTGGGCTTTGCACTCCTCGAGCTGTTGAGACAACTGGATATTCTTCTCAGTAAGAACCTATGCAAATAATGATCCTTAAATCAGTTGTGCCAACTGTTTCAAGTCTCAGGGGCTACTAGTATATATAATTATAAGATTTTCTTACCCGTATATCCTTTACATACTGGTCCGTGGCTCTAGCAAGACCATTTTGAGCAGCTCGTATGTACGCGTCCCCTGAATTGAAGGCATCAAACGCCTCTTCAGAAAAACCGGGGTCGCAGAGTACGGCCCGACGACGCCTGTGTTTCATGGCACTCTCCACTTTGAAGTTTGTAGCGGACATCCTATCCGCATCCTCGATGGGAGGAATATCCGGCGTTGTCCCCACATTAGCATCTGCCTCCAAGTTCGGCTCCGGAGCCCGGCTGGTGGAGGCATGGCCGGCAGGCTCTCCGGATACGGTCCGGTGAGTGTTTTTCCTGGTTTTGACCACGGACACTATTATATTTTAAAGACTGTCGGTGTCAAAACCGGCGGATCTCGGGTAGGTGGTCCCGAACTGTGCATCCAAAGCGGATGGTAACAAGAGGCAGGGGACACGATGTTTACCCAGGTTCGGGCCCTCTTGATGGAGGTAATACCCTACGTCCTGCTTGATTGTTCTTGATGATATGAGTATTACAAGAGTTGATCTACCACGAGATCGTAGAGGCTAAACCCTAGAAGCTAGGCTATGGTATGATTGTATGTTGTCCTACGGACTAAACCCTCCGGTTTATATAGACACCGGAGGGGGCTAGGGTTACACAGAGTCGGTTACAAGGGAGGAGATCTACATATCCGTATTGCCTAGCTTGCCTTCCACGCCAAGGAGAGTCCCATCCAGACATGGGACGGCGTCTTCAATCTTGTATCTTCATGGTCCAACAGTCCGGCCAAAGGATATAGTCCGGCTGTCCGGAGACCCCCTAATCCAGGACTCCCTCAGTTGCCCCTGAACCAGGCTTCAATGACGATGAGTCCGGCGCGCAGTATTGTCTTCGGCATTGCAAGGCGGGTTCCTCCTCCGAATACTCCATGGAAGATTTTGAACACAAGGATATGTTCGGCTCTGCAAAACAAGTTCCACATACCACCGTAGAGAGAATAATATTTCCACAAATCTAATCTGCTGGCACGTTTTGACAGCATGACATCACGCCATTGCCCGCTCATTATACGAACTGTTTTTCTCAACCAGCACCACACATATCGCGAGGCGGTTTTCTTGACACGTTTTGTCAAAGCAGAGATCATGTTCCCCTTATTACGAGATTCTCATCAATACGGATGTGGGTAACCCAACCGCGCAATCAATTACGGCGCTTGGGGAATAAGGGATTTTACCAGGCAAGTGGGGAGGAACATCGCCTCCTCCGCCCTTAATAAGGGACAAAGATTCACTCTTTTCACCCACGGCTTCTTCCTCCTTGCTTACCCATTCACACACACTCGAGCTCCAGCGCCCAAGTTCGCGTCTTTCTTCTCGAACCAGTCCAAGCATCTTCGGAGCGAGAGGCAAGTGGATGGTCTCCTCCGTCATGGAGGAGAACATCACAAAGTTATGGGAAGCCGGATATCTGGCCGCGGCGCACCGGCTGGCAGATGCAGGGCAGATCATCCCTACACCCGAACCCAATGAGAGGACAGTTTTTCTTACCCACTTCATCCGTGGACTGGGATTTCCTCTCCACTCGTTTGTCCGCGGGCCTATGTTCTACTATGGGCTGGATTTTCACGATATGGCCCCCAATTTCATCCTCAACATCTCGGAATTTATCGTCGTGTGCGAGGCCTTCCTCCGCATCAGGCCCCATTTTGGCCTATGGCTGAAGACCTTCAATGTCAAACCGAAGGTGGTGGTTGGCCAGCAAGCAGAGTGTGGAGGCGCCATGGTGGGCAAAATGCCTAACATCACCTGGCTTGAAGGCTCCTACGTGGAGACCATAAGGGGGTGGCAATCAGGGTGGTTCTACATCACCGAGCCGCGCGACACCAACTTGGCGGCGGCCCCCAAATTTCGATCCGGAATCCCCACACGGCTCACTTCGTGGAAAGAGAAGGGCCTGTCCTGGGGTTCTTCGGTAGAGCTGAACGGACTCCAGACCTGCATCAGGAACATGATGAGCAAGAAAATCAACCTCGTCAACATGGTCCAGGTCATGCTCTTCCGCCGGATTCTCCCGTGTCAACGACAGGCATTCAATTTGTGGGAGTTCGACCCGGCCAAGCACCAGATGCTGTGAGAGCTCTACGAGATGACACACAAGGACGTTTGGAGGGTGCTGTTCAAGGGCGCCCAGGTACCTCCTTCCCTCACCGAGGACCGCGGATTCAGCGTAAAGTGCCATGCCAATCCGGTAAGTTTTGATATCTCATAGGGTATTTATTTGCCATAGTTAAATTATGTGCGGGATCTAAGCTTCCATGTCATTAACATGACTGGATAAAGACAGCGGAGGAGCTCGATTGCCCAGCCCCCCTTCCTGAAGATCATGCAGATGCTCTCCTAACAGAGATGCTGGCTTCGGCACCTTACGAGGTGCTGGCGAAGAAGACCAAGAAGAAGGCCACGGGGACTCGAAAGGGTCTCCAGCACAAGGTTGTATCGGACTCATCGTCCGATGACTCCGACGCGCACTCCTCCCATGAAAATGAGGAGGAGGAGGAATGTTCTCCCCCTAGCCGGGGGAGACAAGAAAAGGAAGGCCGACCCAACCGGGGAGGCCAAAGGGTCCAAGAAGGGAAGGACCCTCCCTTCGGACTGCTCCACGACGACCGCCTACAGTGGCGACGACTGGCTACCCAGGGTCAAGACCCTGGCGAGGTCGTAATTATCCGGACACCATAGTAATTCATGGTATGTTTTATTGCACTTCTTCTCCTCATGCCGAACATGATTATGCAGTGCATCCCGAGCTCATCTTGATGTATCTTCGTCGAGCGATTCATTGGACTCGTCGGATATGAACATCGGTTCTCTTCCGACCGCCTCCATCCCTTGCCCTATGGACAACGTTGAGGTGTTGTCTTGAAAGGCACCGAGCCGAGGGGAGGTAGTCCTGGGGGTGCCTCGAGGTGACCTCCCAGACTCTGGGCGCAAAGGGAGCAAGACTCCCACGGGCTCTGAGTTTGGCCCCCAGCCGAATACTCCGCCAGAACCTTCGATGGTTCCGGACTCCGGCAGGCGATCCCCCGTTAAGGGGGGCCAGCCGCCCATGCCGGTGTCCTCTGTCCATCCAGAGGCACCGGATAACTTGTTGGAAGCGCTTCATGGCTCTTCCATCGACGAAGAGCACCGCACTATCATGAGTGCGGTGATCGAGAAAGTTCAGTCCACCAAAAACAGACTGACCGAAGCTTGCGCCAGCATCCTAACAGGCTTTGAGGTAAGTCATCAAAATATAAGAAAATATTACCACATAGATAGTAGCCCGTCATGCTCTGTTCGGCGTTCGAGTAGAAAGGCCGAATAGAGGATCAAATGATGACTCAGGAGTCTAATAAGAATATATCTATGTGTATGTGCAGGCTTCACTGCTGGTCACTGCCGCATGTACTGCGGAGGTCACTGCACTGAAGCAGGACCTGGAGCGGTCCGAGAATGAGTTCGGCCTTACCAAGAGGCAGCTCGAGGAGAGAAAAGGTAAGCAATACCTTGTCTATATATAAAAAAGAAGTTCGGGTGTAAAGTAATAGGATCATCATGAATTTGCCAGGGGGCACGACCGAAGTGGCGACCCTGAAGAAGGTGTTGTCCGAGGCCGAAGAATAAGCGACCAATGAGTGCATTGAGCGGGAGAAGCAAGAATCCCGAGTGGGCGAGGTGCAGCAAGAGCTCGAGGCTCTCGCCAAAAAACACGAGTCCTTGGAGCTTGACTCTAAGACGCGAGAGTCTGAGCTCGCACAGGCGCTTGAAAGCGCCCAGAGCGCCAAGGCTGAAGCCCACAAGGCCCTCCAGGAGATTGATGCGGTGAAGAAGATAGCAGCGGGTAAGGCATTCATTATGAAAAGCAAGCATGTGGAGGAAACTTTCCTTTTACTTACCTGAGTTTGGAGCTCTCCAGGAGCGTTCACAGATCTTCCCCGCAGTGTACTGGATTCCTCGGAGTTTTACCGAGCTCAGGAGGGGAGCTCGACAGAAAAGTTGTTCTAGTGTTAGTATACTGGGACCAAACACCCAATGCCCTTGAGCGACCAGCTGAAGCAATTGGTCGAGCTTTACAAGGTGGCCGAACAGGCCATGAGGGGCCTTATAGTCCGGATGTGGCCTGGCGAGCCCCTGTCCGGCAGCTACTTCGGTCTGGTGAGGCGGCTTGTGGAGGCCTGCCCACGGCTTGAAGTCATAAAGCGGTCCGTCTGCATCGAGGGTGCGCGCAGGGCTTTTGCCCGGGCGAAGGTGCACTGGGCGAAGCTGGACGCCGTGAAGCTGGTGAAGGAGGGGCCGCCGGAGGGCAAGGAGCATCGCTGTCCCGAGATGTATTATGAGAGTGTCATGAAGGGTTCCCGCCTTGTGGCGGATGAATGTGTCAGGGATGTAATTTTTGAATGAACATGCTCATGTGATCCTGTAATGTGAAACAAGTTCATCTACCTATGCAACACTTTTTTAATTTAAAATATTACCTTCTGTGCGGCCGTTTATAAAATCTGAGAGTTGGCCAGTCGTCGGCTTCTGCCCCCATGTAACTAGTACTGGGATGTTCGGGATAAACCTGAGCACTCTTTACCCCAATTTTGGGTCCTTCAAGGGAGGTGTTCAGGGCAACGAACCAGGCAATCGGACTATAAGACTTTATCACTCTCACTTAGCCATAGAAGTCTACAATTTTAAATTTTGGCGAAGCCCCTAGTATTCGGAAGGCCGACTTTGGGGCGCTATACACGCCTAAGCCGGGAAAGGCCGACTCCTCACCCGAAGCGGAAAAAGTCTTTAAGGACTTGAGACCTCTCGAACAGCGACCAGTCTCTCGCCTTATCATGACAGCCAGTTTCTGGCTTTCTCTACTGAGGTGCTCGTCCGGAAGAACCGGGACACAATCGCAGTAGTTCTCCCACCGCTGCCTTAGCCGATATAGCGGAATGTAAGGTACCAAAGCATGGGAGCCGGGCAAACCCAACTATTGACCCAAGACATGATTCGGAGCTGATGCATATAATGCTATAAGTTCGGGGTGCCGCACTGTCGAAAGTGTTCGAACTTCTCGCGCTTTATTATGGGGTAAACGAAAGCCCCTAGCGTACTGACCTTACCCAAATGTACGGGTGCGGATTGTCGTAAATGGACATATAAGAAAAAAGGGGATGAATAATGCAATAATAGACTAATGCTATGCATTGTTATTTAAATAATACGTCGAAGCGTACTGGTACAAGTAGTGCAATGAGTAGAAAGTAGGACTATTCGAAATGTCCTATCCAAGGGCAAGCTGCGTATGGATAGTAGAAAGCGGGTATATCAATTATTATTAGAGACCAACTGGGGGTTCACGTGTAGGTCTTAGCTTCTTGTCACCATGGTTGTTCCTTCCCGTAATGTGTCCGGCAATCGTACTGTCGGAAAGGGCTTCCAGAGAGTTAGGTCCTGAAAGAGAAAAATGATAAAGGTATACAGCCTCTAGGGCGGTGAAGCCGTATTGTGGGACGTGCCCTGATCGTGTCCCCGCCTATGTCCATGGTATTTTCAGTGCGTAATTATGTACGCGCGGCACTTATTTCGTCGCTTGACTGGGACTGGGACGGGGGCCGAATTGCTAGGCGAGCTCTGAACGTGCCAGGTGATCTTGTTGCAGTTTACTCTGGACTCGCTTGAAGGTGTCCGGGGGCTGTATCACTGAATTAGTGGTTTGCCTTAAAAGGCTGCTTTGTGCTTCTGCTGCGAGGGCCGCAGTGTGCTCCTCCGTGCGAACTGAGCGTTCTGTGTTTCCGTTCACTGTTATGACCCCCCTAGGTCCTGGCATCTTGAGCTTGAGGTATGCGTAATGCGGTACTACATTGAATTTTGCAAATGCAGTTCGCCCGAGCAGTGCGTGATAGCCACTGCGAAACATGACGATATCGAAGATTAACTCCTCGCTTCGGAAGTTGTCCGGTGATCCGAAGACCATTTCCAGTGTGATTCAGCCCGTGCAATGGGCGTCTACACCTGGGATGACGCCCTTAAAGGTGGTTTTGGTGGGTTTTTCGCACTGTATCCTGATAGAGCAGGTTCAGGCTGCTGCCGCCGTCCATAAGGACTCGAGTGAGGTGAAATCCATCGATGATGGGGTCTAGGACCAGTGCGGCGGATCCGCCATGATGGATACTAGTGTGGTGGTCCCTGCGATCAAAGGTGATCGGACAAGCGGACCACGGGTTGAACTTTGGGGCGACGGGCTCCATCGCATAGACATTCCTTAGTGCACTCTTCCGCTCCCTCTTGGGAATGTGGGTTGCGTATATCATGTTCACCGTCTTCACTTGTGGGGGGAACCCCTTCTGTCCTCCCATGTTCGGCGGCCGGGGCTCCTCCTCGTCATCACTATGCAGCCCCTTGTCCTTGTTTTCGGCATTTAATTTGCTGGCCTGCTTGAACACCCAGCATTCTCTGTTGGTGTGATTGGCTGGCTTGTCGGGGGTGCCGTGGATTTGACACGAGCGATCCAGTATGCGATCCAAACTGGACAGAGCCGGAGTACTTCTTTTAAATGGCTTTTTCCGCTGACCGGATCTAGAGCCTCTGAATCCGGCATTGACTGTCGTATCATCGGTGTTATCGCCGTTGTTGCGGCACTTTAGTCTGTTACGACATGGTCTGCCATTGGCATCCTTGGTATCCGAAGTGCCCAGATTCCTTGATGTGTTGTTGCTGTGAGCCAGCCAGCTATCCTCGCCCACGCAAAAGTGGGTCATTAGTGTCGCGAGGGCTGCCATAGACTTTGGCTTCTCCTGGCCGATATGGCGGGCAAGCCACTCATCACGGATGTTATGCTTGAATGCCGCTAGGGCCTCTGCATCCAGACAGTCGACAATTTGGTTTTTCTTAGTCAGGAACCGTGTCTAGAATTGTCTGGCCGATTCCCCTGGCTGCTGAGTTATATGGCTCAAGTCATCAGCATCAGGTGGTCGCACATAAGTGCCCTGGAAGTTGTGCAGGAATTCGTCTTCCAAATCCTCCCAACTGCTGATGGAGTCTGCTGGAAACTATTCAGCCAATGCTGAGCCGGTCCTTTGAGTTTTAGTGGGAGGTACTTGATGGCATGTAGATCGTCACCGCGAGCCATGTGGATGTGAAGGAGGAAATCCTCAATCCATACAACGGGATCTGTTGTACCATCATACGGTTCGATATTTACGGGTTTAAAACCCTCCGGGAATTTGTGATCCATAACTTCATCAGTGAAGCATAGGGGGTGTGCGGCGCCTCTATGCCGGGCTATATCACGACACAGTTCATATGAGTCTTGTCTACTGTATTCGGCCCAGTCGGATTTACCTTTGGTGTATCCGGCGGGACGATCATCGTCTCGTGTTGGCGTGCGTGCCCGTGAGCCATATATTGACCTTGCAAGTTTTGCCCTGCTGTCCAATACGTCTCGCAGGTCCCGTGTGTTGCCCGGGCCTTGGTATTTTTGATTGAGTGGCGGCGGGGTGCAGGCTGAACTTCAGGCTGAAACACCTCTCTGGCTCGGCCACGCGGTGGCCGGTCAGCCGCATCATACACTAGTGATGTAGGTTTCAATGCTTCCTCCTCTAGGTGAGGTAGCAACCTGCGTTTTGGGTAACTCTTGGAGGGGCGCTCGAGTTCGTATTCCTCAGCCGCAAGGACTTTGGTCCATCTGTCTGCTAGCAAGTCTTGATCAGCTTGAAGCTGTTGTTGCTTTTTCTTCAGGCTATTTGTTGTGGCCATAAGCCGACGCTTGAAGCGCTCCTGCTCGACAGGATCCTCGGGCATGATAAATTCTTCGTCACCGAGGCTAACCTCATCTTCGGAGAGGGGCATGTAATTGTCCTCTTCTGGTTCTCCATCTGCCGCCTGCTTTGGAGGGCTAGCTTGTTCATCCTCCCTCTCTACATCGTGCTGGAGGGGATTGTGGTTGTCTTCGGCACTATCTGGAGTGTTATTATCTTCTGTGCCGGTATCACTACTTTTGCTGTGGCGGGACTTAGAGCGGCGCCGCTGACGTCGGCGCTTGGGTTGCTTCTTGGAGGGGTCATCCTCCGCTGTCTCGTCGCCATTGCCTTCTTTGGGGGTGTCCACCATGTATATATCATATGATGAGGTGGCGGTCCAGCGCCCTGTGGGCGGTGGTTCCTGTTTGTCTCCTGCATCGTCGTCCATACCGTCGATGTCTTCGGAGTCGAAGTCGAGTATGTCGGTTAAATCGTTGACAGTGGCTACTAAGTGGGTGGTGGGTGGGCAGCGAATTTCTTCGTTGTCCGCATCCCATTCTAGCCGGACATAGTTCGGCCAAGGTTCTCCTGACAAGGAGAGAGATCTTAATGAATTTAGCACATCGCTGAAAGGAGAGTGCTGAAAGATATCCACGGAGGTGAACTCCATGATCGGCGCCCAATCGGATTCGATGGGCGCGGATGCAGGCGGCTTGGAGTCCGTGGCCGAAGACGAATCTAGTGGTTCGGTGACACAACTCTCGTAAGGGGTGAAGTCAGTATCTGGCTCCATCGCCACTGAGAATGCGGCCTCCATGGCGGGGTCTATCCCTCCGTCCTTGGATGGCGTGATTTGCTCTGGATTGAAAGCCGGAGTAGTTGTAGATGCGATCTCCCGAACATTGTCCGACGACAGATGTACGTCGTGCTCGTCGTGACTGTGTGGCGCACCTGACACGGGCTCGAATCCGTCGAAGATCAAGTCTCCACGGATGTCGGCAGTGTAGTTTAAGTTTCCAAATTTGACCTGATGGCCAGGGGCGTAGCTCTCGATCTGCTCCACATGGCCAAGCGAGTTGGCCCATAGTGCGAAGCCACCGAATACGAAGATCTATCCAGGGAGGAAAACCTCATCTTGGACCGCATCGTTACCGATGATCGAAGGGGCCATCGAGCCTTATGGTGACGGCATAGTGGAACTCTCAATGAAAGCACCAATATCAGTGTCCAAACTGGCAGATCTCGGGTAGGGGGTCCCGAACTGTGTGTCTAATGCGGATGGTAACAGGAGGCAGGGGACATGATTTTTACCCAGGTTCGGGCCCTCTTGATGGAGGTAATACCCTATGTCTTGCTTGATTGTTCTTGATGATATGAGTATTACAAGAGTTGATCTACCACGAGATCGTAGAGGCTAAACCCTAGAAGCTAGCCTATGGTATGATTGTATGTTGTCCTACGAACTAAACCCTCTGGTTTATATAGACACCGGAGGGGGCTAGGGTTACACATAGTCGGTTACAAGGGAGGAGATCTACATATCCGTATTGCCTAGCTTGCCTTCCACGCCAAGGAGAGTCCCATCCGGACACGGGACGAAGTCTTCAATCTTGTATCTTCATGGTCCAACAGTCCAGACAAAGGATGTAGTCCGGCTGTCCGGAGACCCCCTAATCCAAGACTCCCTCAAAGACAATAACCACAGAGCAGGGTTCTTTTTCATACCTCTGCGACGCCATCTCAGTCCTGACCGCCTTTCTTTTAAGCCTACCCGGTTTCGGTGCCCCTTGTTGGTGAGTCACTGCGGGTTCGGCATGGCGTCCTGAGGGCCTTCCCTGCAAGACACCATACGTGTGTGGTGGGTGAAGTGCAAAAAAGGGGATCCTTCTTGGAAGTTGGAACTCCGGTTTTACTTACATGCAATGCAGGGATCAGTCCAGGATAATCGGCGGTGATGGCCACCAAGGCACCGTCGCAGCTTAATTGATAAAATGTCCCGTCGATGAGCTCCACGAATATGTCCGGATCTTCTTCGAGTCCGGGATCGAGGGCCCGATCAGGGTCCTCTGGCTGTGGAGATGGGCTGTGAATCTCCCTCACAGCTTTTCGTAGTTCCTGCTATGAAATAGCAAGGTTAACATTTATGACAAAGAAAGCGGGAAGGTTTGGAATAAAAAGCAGCATCTCACCCAGTTTGGGGGGTTGTACATGGAGAATCCATCCCGTGGCTTAATACGGATGAACTCCTCTACCTCTCCCTTATATAAATTGGACATTAGTTTTGCCAAAGCGGCGGCGGTGTCCAGACCTTTACGACCACAGCGGGTGGCATCGTCTTCTCCATTGAAGTGCCACATGGGTTGTCAATGATATTGAAGTGGCTGCACCCCCCACATTATACATATTGACATCACCTCGATTATTGTCAGTCTTGATTCGGCCAGTGTCTTTATCCGGCTCATCAGATAAAGCACTTCTCTGTTATCTTCCTCCTCGGGGCTCCGAGGGCGCCAGCTACGACGTTTCTTCAAAGGGGCGTTGTTAAACTCAGGAAGGCCCATCGGAATAGGGTCTGGGAGGGGAACGTCCTCCATATAAAACCACTCCGAAGGCTAGTCTTTGGATGTCTTCTTCGGAGTACCGGACAAGTATCCGGTCCCGGCGATGCGCCATATTTTGGCTCCGCCCACTTGAAATATTGACCCCTTCGGTGTACGGGGCACGAGGCAGAATAGCCTCTGCCATAGCTCGAAATAAGCTTCGCAGCCCAGAAACAGCTCGCAAAGGGCAACGTAGCCTGCGATGTGTAATATGGAGGCAGGAGTAAAGTTATGCAGCTGGAGGCCGTAGAACTCCAGGAGCCCGTGGAGGAATGGATGGATTGGAAATCTGAGTCCCCTCAATAAATAAGGGATGAGGCATACCCGCTCCCCCGTGGATGGGTTGGGAAAGCTTTCCGCTTGCTCCTCGCCATTATAAGTGGCTAGTCCGGCTTGGATGGGGACCATGTACGCAGGAGGGAGAAACCCCTGGGTCTGCAAGTCCACTAGTTGGCTATGGGGAATAGAACACTTCTCCCAACTACCTGGCTTAGGGCTACGAGGGCGAGATGAGGAGCTGCGGTGACCGGCCATGATGGGATGGATTTTTCCGGGCACGCTCCGATGGATACTCGCTATGGGAAGGTGGTGTGATCTAGATCTAAAGATCCCCGACTGTTTAAATAGACGATTCATCTACCTGGTTTGGGGGTAAATATAAAAACACCCCGACCTCTCGCATTTGTTCGACACGTGGAAGATAGCCATTATTAGGGCACAAAAGCCGAGGAGTGCAACATTCCTGGGAGGCCAGACACAACTCGTTAGGACACGTACTCATGATTTGGAGGAGAACCCGCCTTGCAATGCCGAAGACAATCTACGCGCCGAACTCATCGTCATTGAAGCCTGGTTCGGGGACTACTGAGGGAGTCCTGGGTTAGGGGGGTCCTCGGATAGCCGAACTATATACTTTGGCCGGACTGTTGGACTATGAAGATACAAGATTGAAGACTTCGTCCCGTGTCCGAATGGGACTCTCCTTTGCGTGGATGGCAATCTTGGCGCTTCAGATATGTAGATCTCCTCCCTTGTAACCGACTCTATGTAACCCTAGCCCCCTCCGGTGTCTATATAAATCGGAGGGTTTAGTCCATAGGACAACAACAATCATACCATAGGATAGCTTCTAGGGTTTAGCCTCTCTGATCTCATGGTAGATCAACTCTTGTAATACTCATATCATCAAGATCAATCAAGCAGGAAGTAGGGAATTACCTCCATTGAGAGGTCCCGAACCTGGGTAAACATTGTGTCCCCCGCCTCTTGTTACCATCTTTCCTAGACGCATAGTTCGGGACCCCCTACCCGAGATCCGACGGTTTTGACACCGACAACCACTGCTAGCATGTCATCCCTGACTTGGAATTCTATGCACTTATGATTGGAACTATTAGCAAGCATCCGCAACTACTAACGTTCATTAAGGTAAAACCCAACCATAGCATTAAGATATATTGGCCCCCCTTCAATCCCGTAAGCATCAATTGCTATGCTAGGCTGAAGTTTCTGTCACTCTTGCCCTCCAATACATAGTCCTATCAACATACAACTAACCCTATGGTGTGAGCCACGCGCACGCTCATATGATGGGCACCAAAGGACAGCAACATAACGCCAAGCAAATTAAATCAATCATAGCAATTCATCAACCACCGATAGGACAACGAAAATCTACTCAGACATCATAGGATGGCAACACATCATTGGATAATAATATGAAGCATAAAGCACCATGTTGAAGTAGAGGGTACAACGGGTTGCGGGAGAGTGGACCGCTGTAGATATAGGGGGGAAGGTGATGGAGATGTTGGTGAAGATGGCGGAGGTGTTGGTGTAGATCGCGGTGATGATGATGATGATGGCCACGGCAGCATTTCGGCGCCACCGGAAGAGAAGGGGAGAGGGGGCCCCTTCGTCTTATTCTTCCTTGACCTCCTCCCTAGATGGGAGAAGGGTTTCCCCTCTGGTCCTTGTCCTCATGGCATGGGAGGGGCGAGAGCCCCTCCGACATTGGATCTGTCTCTCTGTCTCTTTTTGTTTCTGCGTTCTCTGGTGCTGCCCTTTCACCGTTTCCTATATATATGGAGATCCGTAACTCCGATTGGAACGAAACCTTCGCCGTGATTTTTTACCAAAAATAGCTTTCTTGCGTCCGAGGAAGGGCATCAACCACCTTATGGGTGGACCACGAGGATCAGGGGCGCGCCCAGGGGGTGGGGCGCGCCCCCTGCCTCATGCCCACCCCGGACACCGTTTCACGTTGATCTTTCTCCCAGATTTTCCAAATATTCCAAAAATAAGCTCCATCCGTTTTTATCCCGTTTGGACTCCGTTTGATATGGATATTCTGCGAAACATAAAACATGCAACAAATAGGAACTGGCACTGGGCACTGGATCAATATGTTAGTCCCAAAAATAATATAAAAAGTTGCCAAAAGTATATGAAAGTTGTAGAATATTGGCATCAAACAATAAAAAATTATAGATATGACGGAGATGTATCAATGATCGGGTGTGATAGGTTATAACGTTCGCATACAACAAGTGTAAGCCAGATTTACACACGCAATACACTTAGGTTGACTTGACGAGCCTAGCATGTACATACATGGCCTCGGAACACGGAAGACCGAAAGGTCAAACATGAGTCGTATAGAAGATACGATCAACATGAAGATGTTCACCGATGATGAGCAGTCCGTCTCACATGATGATCGGACACGGCCTAGTTGACTCGGATCATGTATCACTTAGATGACTAGAGGGATGTCAATCTGAGTGGGAGTTCATTAAATAATTTGATTAGATGAACTTAATTATCATGAACATAGTCTAAAACTTTGCAATATGTCTTGTAGATCAAATGGCCCATGCTAATGTTGCCCTCAACTTCAACGCGTTCCTAGAGAAAACCAAGCTGAAAGACGATGGCAGCAACTACATGGACTGGGTCCATAACCTGAGGATTATCCTCATAGCTGCCAAGAAAGCATATGTCCTTGAAGCACCGCTAGGTGACGCACCAATTTTCCCAGCAACTCAAGATGTTATGAACTCCTGGTAGTCGCGTAGTGATGATTACTCCCTGGTTCAGTGCGGCATGCTTTACAGCTTAGAACCGGGGCTCCAAAAGTGTTTTGAGCAACAAGTAGCATATGAGATGTTCCAAGAGATGAAAATGGTTTTCCAAGCTCATGTACTACAAGAAATATGTCAACTAGTGACCTTTTGTCAGTGACCCTGGAAGAATTGGTCATAGATCTATGACCATTTCAGACCAATTGGTCAAAAGCTGTTCGGGGGGCTCCAAACCCTAAACTATAACGACCATTTTGGTCAGAAAGGTCGTAATTTCCTTACACAAAATGGTCATAAAGCAGACAGCATCGGTCTGCTACCTTATTTCTAGCAGATCATGACCAATATAGATGGTCATAACCTTGTAAATTGTGGTGGGTTTCTATGACTAGGCACCACCTCATCAGTTTTGCCTATGTGTCATGTCCATGTGGCAGTTTTTGCCCTAGGTTGTGAAATAACCTATATTTCTGTCATTCCCAAAATTCCCAAACAAATCTCATAAATTCTTTGGGTCATATCTTCGTCAAATATGTAAAAAACCTTCCTTGCCTAGTTCAAAAATAATTCAAAATTTTTCATTTCCCTATTCTGTTCAGAACAACAGTTTGTGAAGGAAGTACCACTTTGGCATGTCCAAATAGTATCCATTTTCTACAGTGCTTTCCTATGCCGAAATAACCATCCTCCACCAAATGCCAGCTCAATCCATTCATTATTTTGAGCCGAGCTTCAACATTCGTATTTATGTCCAGTGTGGTAGTTTCCAAAGCAAGTACCCCCTAGGCTCCTCATTTTGAGCTGAAAATTTGTGAAGACGGTCTTCTTAGTAACTGATCACCCTCAGCCAAAACTCACGCCCATTAGCCATGTACATTTCCCGTACCGCTAATCAAACACTTGGCTACTAATTCATGTTTAAGCATCAATCGGTCTCCTCGTGAGAATCTTATGTTGTAATTTTCTTCCTAGCACCTACCTGGGGAGTGCCCAACCCACTAGACATGCCTAGGTTGCCCAGAACACATGGCAACGCCACGGTCACGCGGTGACCATGCAACGGGCATGCGAGTTTACGTGCTCTAGAGTTGGGGGCCCCGGCCACCGCCCAAACCTCGAGGTATCGCCACCAAACCATGTATTTATGATTAAATAGGTACTTATGTAACTATAAATGATTTTTGGAAAAAATAAATAGTAAACTATGAGGCAGCTGCAGTTCAAATTTGACCCGCTTCGTGCTGAATCAGCGGGAATTTGTCTTTTTCACCAGAGGTGAATCAAAACTTTTGACGCCCAACCATTTTGCCAATTGTGCACTAAATATGGCCAAGTATTTTAGAAAATTGATTTGGTCCAATTTTGCAACAAATATATGGTAGGTCCTTCACAAAAAAAACTCATTTCGGGCACTCGAAAAATGGAAAATGTATTTTCCATGCAAAGAAAATGAAAACTCCCTTAGGCAACATTGTTTAGAATTCCAAGATGCGCCCTTGTGCACAATATGAGATCATTTGAACAAACTATGCCATGAATGTGGCCATAAGATTGATCATTTGGCTTGAAAGCCATGAATCTTCACGCGTGATTGCTCATTCCTGAGAACACTTTTTTAAAATAATTGCCATATTACAAGTTTATTATTTTTCCTGGAAACTTGGTCACATATAATGACACAATGTGAAGGTTTCCCAATTTTTTTATTTTTTTGAATTTTTTATGCCCGTTTCAAAATGTGGTCAAAACAGCGGGCTTGACCGTTCCTAGCTAGTGGTTGAATCTTGCAAAACTTTTCATGTTTCTCTGACTAAATAGATACTTATGTAACTAGAAATGATTTTTGGAAAAAATATAGAGCAAACTATGAGGCAGCCGCAGTTCAAATTTGACCCGCTTCCTACTAAATCGGCGAAAATTTGTCTTTTTCACCAAAGGTGGATCAAAACTTTTGACACCCAACCATTTGGTCAATTGTGCATTAAATATGTCCTAGTATTTTAGAAAATTGATTTGGTCCAATTTTGCAACAAATATATGGTAGGTCCTTCACAAAAACACTCATTTCAGGCACTCGAAAAATGGAAAATGAATTTTCCGTGCAAAGAAAATGAAAACTCCCTTAGGCAACATTGTTTGGAATTCCAAGATGCACCCTTGTGCACAATATGAGATCATTTGAACAAACTATGCCATGAATGTGGCCATAAGATTGATCATTTGGCTTGAAAGCCATGAATCTTCACGTGTGATAGCTCATTTCTAAGAACACTTTTTTAAAATAATTGTCGTATTACAAGTTTATTATTTTTCTTGGAAATATGGTCACATATAATGACACAATGCGAAGGTTTCCCGATTTTTTGATTTTTTTTTCAATTTTTATGCCCGTTTTCAAAATGCGGTCAAAACGACAGGCTTGACCGTTCCTAGCTAGTGGTTGAATCTTGCAAAAATTTTCATGTTTCTCTGATTAAATAGATACTTATGTACCTAGAAATGATTTTTGGAAAAAATATAGAGCAAACTATGGGGCAGCCGTAGTTCAAATTTGACCCGCTTCCACGTGAATCGATGGAAATTTGTCTTTTTCACCAGAGGTGGATCAAAACTTTTGAAACCCAACAATTTGGTCAATTGTGCATTAAATATGTCCTAGTATTTTAGAAAATTGATTTGGTCCAATTTTGCAACAAATATATGGTAGGTCCTTCAGAAAAAAAACTCATTTCGGGCACTCGAAAAATGGAAAATGAATTTTCCGTGCAAAGAAAATGAAAACTCCCTTAGGCAACATTGTTTGGAATTCCAAGATGCACCCTTGTGCACAATATGAGATCATTTGAACAAACTATGCCATGAATGTGGCCATAAGATTGATTATTTGGCTTGAAAGCCATGAATCTTCACGTGTGATAGCTCATTTCTGAGAACACTTTTTTAAAATAATTGTCGTATTACAAGTTTATTATTTTTCCTGGAAACTTGGTCACATATAATGACACAATGCGAAGGTTTCCCAATTTTTTGATTTTTTTTGAATTTTTTATGCCCGTTTCAAAATGCGGTCAAAACGGCGGGCTTGCCGTTCCTAGCTAGTGGTTGAATCTTGCAAAACTTTTCATGTTTCTCTGATTAAATAGATACTTGTGTACCTAGAAATGATTTTTGGAAAAAATAAATAGCAAACTATGAGGCAGCCGCAGTTCAAATTTGACCCGCTTCCAACTGAATCGGCGGAAATTTGTCTTTTTCAAGAGAGGTGGATCAAAACTTTTTACACCCGACCATTTTGTCAATTGTGCATTAAATATGTCCTAGTATTTTAGAAAATTGATTTGGTCCAATTTTGCAACAAATATATGGTAGGTTCTTCACAAAAAGAACTCAATTCGTGCACTCAGAAAATGGAAAATGATTTTTTTGTGCAAAGAAAATGAAAACTCCCTTAGGAAACATTGTTTGGAATTCCAAGACGCACCATTGTGCACAATATGAGATCATTTGAAGAAACTATGCCATGAATGTGGCTATAAAATTGATCATTTGACTTGAAAGCCATGAATCTTCACACATGATAGCTCCTTTTTTAGAACACTTCTAAAAATATTTATCGTATTACAAGTTTATTATTTTTCCTGGTAACTTGGTCACATGTAATGACACAATGCGTTCCAATTTTTTGGTTATCGATTTTTATGCCTGTTTCAAAATGCGGTCAAAACGGCGAGCATGACCGTTCCTAGCTAGTGGTTTAATCTTGGAAAACTTTTGATGTTTCTCTGATTAAATAGATACTTATGTACCTAGAAATAATTTTTGAAAAAAAATAAAAAGCAAACTACGAGGTAGCTGCAGTTCAAATTTGACCCGCTTCTTGCTGAATCGGCGAGAATTTGTGTTTTTTACCAGAGTTGGCTCGAAAATTTTGACACCCAACTATTTGGTCAATTATGCATTAAATATGTTCTAATATTTTATAAAATTGATTTGATTCAATTTTGCAACAAATATATGGTAGATACTTCACAAAAAAACTCATTTTGGGCATTCAAAAAATGAAAAATTGATTTTCGTCCAAAGAAAATGAAAACTCCCCATATCAACATTGTTTGTCATCACAATATACACACATGTGCACAATATTCATCCATTTTAACAAACTATACGTGGTTAATATGTTGAATGTTTGCCCCAAATAAGAGGATAGAAACTATAAGAGAAACATAAGCTGAATTCTGATTGGTGGAATCCATAGTGGCATGGATCGATGACGTGGCAAGCATCCGTCCATCCATACATCCATCCATCCGTCCATCCAACCCACTACAGGCTCTCTCTCACACACACGCGTGAACCCTAGCCCCCACTCCTCTCCCCCGATCTAGATCCGTCCGCCGCCGCCCCGTCTTCCCCTCCTTCCGCCACCCACCTCTCCACTACTCCACCTCTCCCCTCGCCTCCTCCACCCACCTCTCCCCTCGCCGCCGGTCTGCAGCCATCTGCACCCTCCCCTCCCCTCCACTCATTACAAGACAAGAGAAGAAAAAAGGAGGGAGCTCTGTCACCGGTGGCCATGGCGCGCCTCTTCCCCGTCCGATATCAGATCTAGCACGCCCCAACCGCATCCACAACCCATGCCATCGCGGCTCCCAATCCCTCCCACGCAGCCGCCGCTGATGCCTCCTGGACCGCCACCTCGAAGGGACGAAAATGGCCACTAGGACGTCTTCCTCCCCCAACGACGACGACGTTCTTCGCCATCGCCGTGGTCGGGCTGCGGCGACTAGCAGAGGAACTCCTCCGGTAGAGGGGGAGTCCTCCCTTGCTTCCTTGTCCACCACAAAGAACACACATGCAGGGAAGGAGCCACGACGTCCAA
Source organism: Triticum dicoccoides (assembly GCF_002162155.2). Lineage (NCBI taxonomy): Eukaryota > Viridiplantae > Streptophyta > Magnoliopsida > Poales > Poaceae > Triticum > Triticum dicoccoides. Next base: position 159,840,111 of record NC_041392.1, read on the forward strand.
CCTCCACCGCCGCTCGAAGCCGGCAAATCAACAGACGCATGAGTGCCTTCTCTCCTTCTCCCTCCTCTGCTTCTTCCTTCTTCCCCCGAACTAATGTGTGTTGTGCATGTAGAGGCTGTTGAAGGAAGGGGCCAGGCCATGGAGAGGCTGCAGGGCCATGGGCATGCCGGAGAGGAGGACATTCTTGGCCGATGTAGAAGCTGCGGGAGAGGAGGGCTCTGACCTTGACGGATGCCATGCAATGGAAGGTAGCTGCCTTTCTCTCTCTTCCCTCCTCTTCCTCTTTGTGCAAGTCAGCAACCCCGAAGATCGGTCTACCTCATTGGATTACACCTCAACCTATGATTTACTACTTTACTAGAAGAAAGCTAGGAATACATGATTCATCTCAGGCTTACAATATATCTCATTTTGTTTGATATTCAGTTTTTCATGTGGTGTTTATGAAACATTGATGCTGATAGTGCAAATGCTAACTAGTTGCCATCCGGTTGATTGCTTATTTTATTCAGGTCGGCAAGGCAGCCGATGGGACAGAGGTGACGAACTCTGCCGCAACCACGGTCGGCTATGCTTTTGCCTTCGTGGTGGCCTTGGACTTGTGATTGTGGTGTTGTGCTTTGACAGGTGGCATGATTTACACACTATGGCAATTTTAGGTTTAGGGAAATATGTATTCTTGCTCTTGATTGAACCAATTGACTAGTATCACTTGTCTAAGATCTGATCTAGAACTGAATTGCTCCCCAGTTTTCTGTGGGTGCATGCTCTGTGGTCAATGATTGTGTGTTGTATACATATTAAAACAAAAAATTGGAGCAGTTTGAGTCATGCAGATTAGTAATGCATTCTGCTCTGCTTTGCTGTAGGTGTATGCTCGTATTGCTGAATAGTTTGTGGTATTGTGATGTCACGTTACACCTGGCATAACGTGACAGAGAGCTCACGAGTTAGAACAAAGTAATCTTAGTTCTTAGTCTGTGTTATTTCAATATAAGTAATATTCCGTTCAGTCAAAAACTGTTGCACGTGCTACTACCAGTAGTGTTTGTGATTTTGTTTTCCTCTAACAATTGTCAATTAATTCCCTGGTTACTACTATGTAGGGGATGTTACTATTTTAAGTTTCTATAGTACTGTTTGTGTTGCTGCTGTTTTGTCGGTGTTATGCATATAGGCATGGGAGATGTTATCCTAGAATTATGCACTGCTTGAGCTCATATATCTCCATTTAACTACTGTGGTTTATGTTTATGTCTTGGTGATATAGGAATTGCTGCTTGCTATGTCTTGTGTAGCGGTCTGATTACTTACTAGTAGATACGCGTGTACTGGCTATTTATAGTGCTTCATTTGCTACCGCTCCTCCAGGCTCTGCATCATGCCGAGACATCCGCGTCCCGACTCTCCCTCCTTCCTGACAGGCTCTCATCAAAGCTGGAGATAGCCGCGTCCCCGACGACTGCTGCTGGACCCGAGCCCTCCTCATTGCCTGAATGTATCCCGACACCCTCATCGTCGACTGCCTCCACATTGGCAGCTACCTCACCAGGTCCCTCAATCTGCATGTGGCTAGTACTCTTGCTTACATTTTTCACCTGCACATAGCGTACAATCTTCAACTGTACTGGATTGTTGCAGATTCGTGTTGGACGAGGGCAACTACCCTGTCAACGCCCCACTCAAGGAGACCGTCGCCAGCATCCAGTCCCAGGTCGCCAAGATTGAGGATGGCATGAAGGTCTACTTCTGTGTCTTCATTAGTCCTGTTCTTCTTCATACTGACCAAATTACACATGGATGCTAATTAGATTTTGGAACATTGGAAGCAACTTAACACTAGATTAGTTAATATGAAGATAGCATTGAGTTTAATCCAGTACTGATGATTGTTGTGGCTTGTCTTCGAACAATGCTTGTGTTTTAGCTACTGCCACTTTGAGCTGCTATAGGCTTGTAGTTATCAATTTCAGCTGGGATTATATATTGTATGGGTTTAATTCAGGTTTGAGGACAGTTACTAGTTTGTAGGATGTTATAGGAATGGACAGTTTCATGTATGGGTAATTGATTTGTAAGAGTTCATTCTGTATGTATGAGAGTCCTTGTATAACAACTAGATAGCACAAATGTTATGGCGTTGCTAGAAGGAGGGCGCAAGAAGGCCGGCCGGGGGCCTTTTGCCCACGGCCGGGCAAGATGGAAGGATTTCCTTCTTAATTCTTGCTTGATTAGATTGATACATCTCCTCTCTTTATATAGAGAGGTTTACTTGACTCCCAAGCAAGGCTTACTTAACCCCTAAGAAAGCGACTCTTATCTCTAATTAACCCTAAGACTAACGGGCCCATTAGGCCCATTACGTACTCTAACACTACACCCCACCTGGACATGCAGCTTGTCCTCAAGCTGTAGCCTAACCAACTTATAACCATGACTCGACGCAACCCAAACCTAACACCTAAAAACAAGCCTTTTACATCTCGTCTTGTTTTATTATTCTCAACCTGAAATGGACTGGGATGATTTATTTTGGACCTCTTAACAAAAAGTGGATACCATCCGCATGTCGGACGTGCATGTGTACAGCCACCTGGATCCCATGGACACCATCTGGACAAAAGGAGTGCATGTGTATGGCCACCTGGAAGTGGTCGCAAGAGTGACCAGCAGAGGTGCCCTTGCGGCGCCCGGTGACGGAATGTAGTGGTGCTACGTGGTGCGTTGTTGTCGGTGACACCATGCCTTCTTCCTGCCGGACGGCTGTTGGTCTGCACCGCAAAGGGAAGAATGGGGGGCTTGCGATGGAGAATGACAAGGAGGGGTGCGCCCCCCAACCGCCAATGCGTAGACTTGGAGGTCGCTGCCCGTGGGGAAAACAGCATGCCCACTGCCTGTGGGGGAAACCGCATGCCCAAGATCCCGGCGGAGCGGATGAGATCGAGGTCCTTTGCGCAACGAAGGGCAACTTGGAGGAGCGGCAGCTGCAGACCACGCATCTCCCGCACACGCCGACGCGCTAGGAGGCCACGCGCAGTAGACTGCAGCCTCATCGCCGCCGACACGTGGCGGGTAGCGATCCAAGACGGAAGCGGTGACGGCGACGGCGGGGACTGGACTTGGTGGAGCGGGACTCCCGCCGGCGCGGTTGATGCGGTTGATGCGGCGGTGGCGCACCGGGCAGCGGCACCGGCTGCTGCGGGGGAGCGCCGGGCGCGGCGGAGGCCGGCAGGAGCGGCGGCTGCTAGTGCAGTCAGGGCTGAGCGGTGGTGGCGATGGATGGCAGCTGCAGTGGCCCGGCGAGCGCAGCGAAGGCCGCCTGGTGCGGCGGCTGCCACGACAGCCAGGACGGGGCGATGGATGGCAGCTGCAGCGGCTGCTGCAGCAGCCCGGCGAGCGCGGCGGGGGCCGCTTGGTGCGGCGGCTGCCATGGCAGCCACGGCGGCGCGGTGGCGGTGATGGGTGGCGCAGCCGTGTGCGGCCCATAGGACCCGGCCAAGAACAGGTGGATCTCCTGGACCGCCTGTGTTAGGTCCCGCAGCGCCCCGGACACCTCCGGGGTGAGGACGACGGGGGCGGGCGCGACGGAGGATCCCGGCGCGGGCAAGAGCGGGGCGACGGTCGTGATCGGCAGCGGAAGAGACGGGTTGGGCGGCGGTGAAGACATGATCGAACCGAAGCTAGCTGATACCAAATTGTTATGGTGTTGCTAGAAGGAGGGCGCAAGAAGGCCGGCTGGGGGCCTTTTGCCCATGGCTGGGCAAGATGGAAGGATTTCCTTCTTAATTCTTGCTTGATTAGATTGATACATCTCCTCTCTTTATATAGAGAGGTTTACTTGACTCCCAAGCAAGGCTTACTTGACCCCTAAGAAAGCGACTCTTATCTCTAATTAACCCTAAGACTAACGGGCCTATTAGGCCCATTACGTACTCTAACAATAAACCTAGTCTATTTTTACATCTAGTCCTTTCATGCCTGCTCACTGTCACATCTGTTGGAATGTACTTAATGGCTCACCACACCCCCTGATTACATGGTGCTTTTTCTGGCAGCAACAATGCAGGAGTGATGGCAACACCTTTCTCCCTCAAAGGATGGCAAGATTGCAACCAACCATGTCGGTATGGCTACAAACTCACATCTACCTGTTACTAGCTAATGATGAACCATTTACATACCCTGATTTAGATCTCTTCCATAGGGAGATAGATAAATCCTCCACTTGTTATTGTGCCATCTGCTGATTACTTCTTCTATTAATCGCCTAGTGCTCCCGTTAGTGAGATTCATGTAGTATTTTTTTTTGCAAAGCATGGAATGGTTTTGAGTAGTTGATCAGTGCCTGATGGAACCCATGTCGTTAGCTTGCACTACAGTAACGAGATGCAATCCATTTTTATTAAATGCATTCTGTTTAGGATTTTGTCATGGCTGTTCTGTTTCCTATAGATCTAGATCTGGTCACTACTGAAATTTCATTCCAGGACTTCATCATGTGATTATTAGTTATTTTTAACCAATTTTAGTCCTAGCATGTGTACACTCAAATCTCTAATGATATTTTTCTTTGTGTTCAGGAGCTCGAGGTCTACAAAATTTGAAGTTTGAAACCATATAGCTCTACTCAGCAAAGAGCCGTCTCTTCTGTTTGATGGTAATAGAATGTAAATATTGTAATTGTAATAGTAGGCATATCTAGGTTGTAATAACTATGTACAGATTGTAGTAGACTTAGTTAGTGTTATTTGATGAACTACATTTGTACTGTTTCGTTTGAAATATTGATTATGTATGTGATTTGTAAACGTGTGGAATGGAAACCTGACTTGTGGGATCCACTTATGAAAATAATCTGAGCATTTTTGAATTTTTTGTCAGATGGGCCAAATGTGTGACAAGATGACAAGTGGGACCAGCTCCAAAATAGAATGGCCCAAACAATGTTAAAAAGGCCCCGGCCCAGAAATAAATAAAAGGCGGAAATGGGCTTGGCCCGTGCAACATACAAGAAAAATATATAAAAAGGCTTAATTGTTGGGCTCGGCCCATGTAGAACACCGAATCGGACCGAGCTGAATCTTGTCAGTGACCTTTTCAATTGGTCGCAATTTTGCCATGACAGATTGCCACGTCGGATCCGACGTGGCCTGGGCAGACAACCAGTGACCAAAACAAAAGGTCATGGGTTCAACGACCTTCTGTTTTGGTCATAAACGTCTACGACATTCTCACAGAGAAGATCGTTAATTTCAGTTAACGACCGCCAGCTTTTGAGCTTCTGTTTTTGGTCACAAAAAGGTCACAAATGAAAAACAATGACCTTTCAGTGATCAATAGTCAAGGTCACAAGTTGACATATTTCTTGTAGTGATGCCCGAGTCGAGAGATATGAAGTCTTTGACAAGTTCTACAGTTGTAAGATGGAGGAGAACAGTTACAAGAAATATTTCAACTTGTGACCCTCACTATTGGCCGCTGAAAGGTCATAGTTTTTCATTTGCGACCTTTTTGTGACCAGAAACAGAAGGTCAAAAGCTGGCGGTCGTAAACTGAAATTAGCGGCCTTCTCTGTGAGAAGGTCGTACACGTTTACGACCAAAACAGAAGGTGGTTGAATCCATGACCTTTTGTTTTGGTCACTAGCTGTCTGCCCAGGCCATGTCGGATCCGACGTGGCAATCTGACATGGCAAAATTGTGACCAATTGAAAAGGTCAAAAATTAGAATCGGCCCGGTCCAATTGGTTGTTTATATGGGCCGAGCCCATTGAGGGAGTCCTAGATTAGGGGGTCTCCGGACAGCCGGACTATCTCCATTGGCCGGACTATTAGACTATGAAGATACAAGATTGAAGACTTCGTATCGTGTCCGGATGGGACTCTACTTGGCGTGGAAGGCAAGCTAGGCAATACGTATATGGACATCTCTTCCTTTGTAACCGACCTTGTGTAACCCTAACCCTCTCGGGTGTCTATATAAACCGAAGGGTTTTAGTCCGTAGGACAACAATCACAACATACAATCATACCGTAGGCTAGCTTCTAGGGTTTAGCCGCTCTGATCTCGTGGTAGATCTACTCTTGTAACACCCATATCTTCAATATTAATCAAGCAGGACGTAGGGTTTTACCTCCATCAAGAGGGCCCGAACCTGCGTAAAACTTCGTGTCCCTTGCCTCCTATTACCATCCGGCCTAGACGCACAGTTCGGCACCCCCTACCCGAGATCCGCCGGTTTTGACACCGACATTGGTGCTTTCATTGAGAATTCCTCTGTGTCGTCGCTGTTAGGCTTGATGGCTCCTACTATCATCAATAGCGATGCGGTCCAGGGTGAGACTATTCTCCCCGGACAGACCTTCATATTCGGTGGCTTTGCACTGTTGGCTAATTCGCTTGGCCATCTGGAGCAGATTGAAAGCTACGCCCTTGGCCATCAGGTCAGATTTGGATGTTTGAATTACACGGCCAACACCCGTGGGGACTTGATCTTCGACGGATTCAAGCCACATCCAGGCGCGCCGCACTGTCGCGATGGGTATGACGTAGCTCTGCCACCGGACGGTACCCCAGAGGCTGCGCCTGCATCAGCTCCGACCCTTAGCTCGGGACCAACTGCGCCAATCGAGGACGGGTGGCTAGACACCGCCTCAGGGGCTGCAGTCTCGACGACGATCGAGCCAAACACCAGCATAATCCTCCGCACAGCCCGTGACTCCAAGGTGCCAGACTCTCTTCCGGACCCCGAACCATCCGCGCCCCTGCCAATCGAATCTGAGTGGGCGCCGATCATAGAATTCACCACCGCGGATATCTTTCAGCACTCGCCCTTCGGCGACGTTCTGAATTCACTAAGGTCTCTCTCTTTGTCAGGAGAGCCCTGGCCGGATTATGGCCAACGGGATAGGGATGGGGACGACGAAGAAATTTGACGCCCACCCACCACCCACTTTGTAGCCACTGTTGATGATTTCACCTGCATGCTCGACTTTGACTCCGCAGACATCGACGGTTTGGACAACAATGCGGGAGGCGAAGATGAACCACCGCCCATAGGGCGCTGGACGTCCACTTCATCATATGACGTATACATGGTGGACACACCAAAAGAAGACGACGACGAGGAACGGAAGGACGCACCGAAGGCTTGTTCCCTCGAGAAGCAGTCAAAGCGGCAGTACAAGCGCCGCCCCAAATCCCGCCTCGCCAGAAATAACGATCACACAGACCCAGCGTTGGAGCAGGGCAAACCACTGTCGGACCACGGCAATACGGAGAATCAAACCGAAGAAACCAATTCTGTCAAAGATAATAGTCCAGACGACACAACGCCGGACAGGCACCCGGAGCAGCAGAGTGCCCGTCAAAGGCTTGTTGCCACTGCGAGGAGTCTAAAAAAGCAGAAGCAAAGGCTCAAGGCTGCGCATGACACACTCCAAATCAGATAGAGTAAAGTACTCAACACAGCAGCGAAGTATGGCGACAATCGCCCCACCAAGAGCTACCCAAAGCGGAAGTTGCTACCTGAATTCGATGAGGAGGCCTCAGACCCCTCACAACCAAAAATCAAAACGGCCACCTGGCCGGATAAACGACCTCACGGCCAACATCAAGTGGCAAACAACACCACTCACAAGCCAATACGTGATCCATGCGAGGGCTCGCACCAACAGGACGATGCAACCAGATCCATCAACGGACCACGTAAGCGTGCCCCAGCTTACAATGTAACACAACAAACATCCGAACAAACGTGGTACACCCAGATACAGGGGTGCAGCACACCCCCTATGTTTCACCGATGAGGTGATGGACCATGAATTTCCAGAGGGATTCAAACCCGTAAACATAGAGGCATACGGCGGAACAACAGACCCTGGGGTCTGGATTGAGGATTATATCCTCCATATCCATATGGATCGAGGAGATCATCTCCACGCCATCAAGTACTTACCCCTCAAGCTCAAAGGGCCAGCCGGCCACTGGCTTAAAGGCCTCCCCGAAAACTCCATTGGAAGTTGGGAAGAGCTTGAAGACGCTTTTCGGGAAAAATTTCAAGGAACTTATGTCCGACCTCCGGACGCGGATGATTTGAGCCATATAACTCAACAGCCCGGAGAGTCAGCCCGAAAACTTTGGAACAGGTTTCTTACTAAAAAGAACCAAATTGTTGACTGTCCGGACGCCGAAGCCTTGGCAGCTTTTAAACATAGCGTCCGTGACGAATGGCTCGCCAGACACCTCGGCCAAGAAAAGCCGAGAATGATGGCAGCATTAACAAGCCTCATCACCCGCTTTTGCGCGGGTGAGGACAGCTGGCTAGCCAGATGCAGCACCAGCGACCCCAGTACATCCGAAGTTAGAGATGGAAATGGGATATCACGGCGCAACAACAATAACAAACGCCGGAACAAAGGGAACAAAGGGGACCCCAGTAAACGCCGGATTCAAAAGCTCTCGGCCAGGTCAGAACCCGCCCTCTAAAGGCGCCAGAGACGAACTGTCCAGCCTGAATAAAATTCTGGACCAAATATGTCAGGTCCATAGCACCCCTGGCAAACCAGCCAATCATACCCACAGAGAATGTTGGGTCTTCAAGCAGCCCGGCAAGCTCAACGCCGTACACAAGGGGGAGGATACACCAAGCGAAGATGAGGATGAGCCTCTCAAGGGAGACGCTGGGGAACAAAAGAAATTTCCACCAGAAGTCAAAACAGTAAACGTGTTACACGTGATCAATGGAAGAAACAAAACGGCACTCCCAGAAAAATACGCCCGAAGGCCTATAACCGCGGAGTCATGCCACTGGTCGTCTCAACCGATCACTTTCGACCATCATGATTACTCAGCAAGTATACGACGTGCAGGATGGGCTGCCCTGGTATTAGACCCAATAATTGACGGTGACAGCAGTCTAAATCTGATATACCAGGATACAATCCGCGAAATGGGGATAGACCCAACAAAAATTTGCCATAGCAATATTACCTTTAAAGGAGTAATGCTAGGCCCAGGGGCTCGTTGCACGGGCTCCCTGCTACTAAAAGTTATATTTGGCTTCCCCGATAACTTTTGTAGCGAACATCTAACCTTCCACATCACTCCGTTCCAAAGTGGCTATCAAGCACTACTCGGACGCGAAGCTTTCGCTCGCTTTAATGCAATACCACACTACGCTTCCCTCACACTCAAGATGCCCGGTCCACGTGGCATCATTACAGTGAACGGAAATATTAAGCGATTTCTGCACGCCGAAGAGCGTGCGGCTGCCTTGACAGCCGCACACTAAAAACGGCCTCACCAACTAAAACATTTAGCAGGTCGTCACGACCTCAGACACGGTTAGACGAGTCCGGTGCAGCTATATGCAATTCATACCGGATCAATGATCACACCCGTATTACAAATTCAAGGGGCTCAACGTGCGCAGACAAGTGGCAATTCTTACTCACCTTGAATTATACATGGTTTATTTAAAAACTATCTTTTTGCATGACAGCTTTTTTACCTAAGATCCTCTCTTTTACAGATAATCATCGTGCTACACCCGTCCAGGATACGGCACAACGGAGACACACGCGCAGACGTGCAGCAGGGACCCGCTCCAAGGATTCTTTTTAGATTAAGACCCTGCGTAAACCTTTTTATTGTCTCTTGTTGATACATATCCACCGAATTCTCAGCACAATTGAGAAGGATGCTGATGTCTTGGCATGTCGCCACGTCAGAATAATGCACGTACCTGGACACAAGGGGCTTCTTACAAGCGGCACTATTTCGGCCCGGTTTATACCATAAAGACCGAATACCTTAGGGAGTGTTCGGCGTCGTGAGTTCGGCCTTATATGCATCAGCTCCGAATCATTGTCTTTGGTCAAATGTTGGGATTGCCTGGCTCGTGTGTTTTGGTGCCTTACGTTCCGCTTTATCGGCTAAGGTAGCACTAGGAAAACTACTGCGATAGTGCCTTGGTTCATCCGGACGAGCGTCTCAGTAGAGAAAGCCGAAAACTGACAGTCATGATATAGCGTGAGACTGGTCAACCACTCGATGACCTATCGGAATGTTAGAATTCCTCTGCCTTAACGAAGGGCCGTTTTCCGGCCAGGCATATACACACCCTGCGATCGGGAGAGTGCAGAGCCACCAGGGGCTATCTAGTAGCCCCACTGTCAAACTCCTATGGCTAAGTGAAAGTGTTAAAGCATTATAGTCCGGTTGCCTCGCTCGCTGCGCTATCACCTCCTTATTAGGACCAAGACGTTGGGTTAAGTGTGAACACGCGTTTTTTGCAAGCACCTCCGCATTATATGCGTGGGGGTTGAAGCCGACGGCTACAATCTTTCAGGTTATACACATGTATACATAAACGGCCGCACAGGAGGCATCATACTACTTTCAGGCAAAAGTATAAACATAGCCTTATAAAAACTTCATAAAAGCGTTATGTTTACAATGAGAATACATATCACTCAAACATAATATTTTTCAAGCACTGGACCTCTATCAAACGAGCACCCTCGAGAACTTCCTCGAAATAGTGCTTGGCAGCCACACGGCCTATGGCCGAACCCTGCGCCGCAACAGTGGTAGCGTCCATCTCCGCCCAGTATGCTTTAACACGGGCAAGGGCCATCTGCGAGCCTTCTATCCACGTTGACCTCTTCATCGCATTAATGCGCGACACCGCATCAAGGAACTGCTGCACTAAGCTGAAATAGGTGTTCGGCTTAGGCCCTTCCGGCCATAGCTGATCCACAACAGACCTCATGGCGAGTCTGGACAACCTATTCAGTTCGGCCCATTTGGCTAGCTGGTCAGTCAATGAAAGTGGACGCTCTGGAACGTGGAATTGCGTCCAGAACAGCTTGTCCACTTCACGATTTCTCTGACCTTGGAAGTACTTGGCCGCATCGGCAGCGCTCGCCGCCAAATCCATATACGCATCTGCCGAGTTCCATAGCCGATCCAGAGGGGCATACCGTGGATCTCCGAACTTCGTCCGTAACATGAAGGGTTTCCCAGCCGCAATATCCCCGGCTTCCCGCAACTCCTCCTTCTTCGCTCTCATAGCAGAACGGGTGTCTTTGTCTGCCCCCGCGGCCTTCTCAAGGTCCGTTGCCTTCGCTCGATTTTCTTTCTCAAGGACCCGGCAACGGTCGGCAATGTCTTTTAATTCTACGGCCATCTTGTCCATCTTCTCCTGGCTCCCGCAATGTGCGTCCTTCTCGGCTTTCAACTCTTCGGCTGCCTTCAAAGCAGCCACATTACTAATCCTTGCTTGTTCCTTGGCTCGGGCAAGTTCCGCATGCAAGGCTTCCACGGTGGCAGCTCCATCTGCAGTCACAACATATTAAAGATACTGGCATTATGCTGCTCTTACTATGTGGCATTCACCAGATGATAACACTTACCATGTGCCTCGTCAAGCCTCTTGTTAACAAGCTCGATGTCGGCGTCTGCCGCATCCAGTTGCCATTTTAATTGGGCAAACTCATTAGTCCGGCTAGTCACCAGAGCTTCCACCACCTGCACATAGAGGCAGTCTGGTTATTGCCTGGGAATACGATCCTCTGTTCGCTGCCATTCTTGATGACAACCAGAGTCTCAAGGGCTACTATCTACACAGGGCACACCTAACATGTGCACTACTATCACATATTATCTCACATACCTCAAAGCCTGTCAGTAGACTCATAAAGGCTCCATGTAATCCATTTTCAGCGGACGAGATTCTCTCCATCACCGTACCCATCAACATACGGTGCTCTTCTGAGATGGCCGCTCGCCCCACCAACTCCCTCAGAACGTCCGACCGCACACCAGGTGGTGCCATACTCTTTCGTATGCTCTCTTCGGGAGCCGAACACTGGGGACTTCTGGGGTCTATGGGACTATGTTCTGGCCTCATCGGATCCAGAGAGGCCCTCCGCGACGACACTTCGGGGTCGCCCTCTTCTGGAGCAGAGGAGTCCGGGGGAGGCGTTTCGCTCTCCATCATCTCCGGAAGAAGATCCCCCGAAGACGAACTCATTTGAGAGGGGCTGAGGCCCGAACTGCAAGATATATGCGGTGGTTGTTTTCTCAGAGGAAAAAGATAGCATACTCTTACTATTAAAATATTTGGGATCACTTACAACTCGTTGGAGGGCGGATCCCCTCACAGACTTTGTGCGGCAAAAGCACCCCCCAAGGCAGGACCCTCCGTGGGAGACTTCTTCTCCCGTTTGGAGGCTTCGGCTTCTGGATCCTCTGAAGCAGTCCTTTTCCTCCCCCGGTCGTCCTCCTTCGTGGAGACGCTCGTTCCCTCGGTCGGAGCGGGTAGCGATGGGGGCCCATGTTCGCCCGTATTATCCCCCTCGGTATCTTCCTTCAAGGGCTCCGGGCAAGGTGCGACCTCGAGCATCTTCTCCAATACCGGGTTTTCCAAACCCTCAGGGAGGGGGCCAAACACCGAATCATCTTCGCCTTCGTTAGCCAGTCCTGGTCAAAAGGCGAACTCTCAAAAATAACCTCAAATAAAAGACAGTGTGTTCGGCTAGAGGATTTCTTACTTGTTTGGCGGCGCGGTTACTGCTTAGGCCCACGTCCTCGGTGATATCCGGACATTCCACTTGAGGTCCAAAAAATGACTTGTACATCTCCTCGTGCGTCAGGCCGAGGAAACTTTGAATGGCACGTGGTCCCTCTGGGTTGAACTCCCATAAACGTAGGGCTCGGCATTTGCAAGGCTAGACTTGGTGAACCAGCATAACTTGTATTACCGCAAGCAAATTGAAATCTCCCTCTAAGAGATCTCGGATGCGGCTTTGCAGTATAGGCATGTCCTTGGATGGACCCCAGCTCAGACCCCTCCTAATCCATGACATCAGTTGTGGTGGGGGGCCCGAGCGGAAAGCGGGGGCAATCACCCACTTGGTACTTCTAGGAGCCGTGACATAAAACCACTCCCGTTGCCATAATTCGGGCACCTCTGGAAAGGAACCTCTCGGCCATGGAGCTCCTGCCATCTTGCCTATTGATGCACCTCCGCACGCTGCTTGTTGCTCCTCGATCATCTTCGGCTTTACTTAAAAAGTCTTGAGCCGTAGGCCAAAGTGAGGGGTAACGCGGAGGAAGGCCTCACACACGACAATAAATGTCGTGATGTGGAGAAAGGAGTTCGAGGCTAGATAGTGGAAATCTAACCCGTAATAGAACATCAAGCCCGTGACGAAAGGATCCAGAGTGAGGCCTAGACCTCGGAGGAAGTGGGAGACGAACACAACGTTCTCGTTGGGTTTGGGAGTAGGACGACCTGCCCTCAAGCAGGCAGCCGATGTGAAACCTCGGCGGTCAGATATCTGGCCTCCCTCAACTTCTTAATGTCCTCTTCCGTAATGGAGGAGGGCATCCATCGGCCTTGAAGGCTGGATCCGGACATGGTTGAAGATCCGGAGCACCTAACCTCAGCTCTGGGTGTTAGAACTCAAGGTGGGGGAAGGGTTTGATTGAGCACGGGAGGGAAAAAGCGAAAACCTTATCCGCTTATAAAGAGGGTGAATATCAAGCGTCCTCTCCGTAGCCGTTTAGGACTTACCTATAGTCTAGGAGTCCTAGACACGGTTGGGTTACCCACGAACCACATTAATGAGAATCGCATAATTAGGGGAACACGATCTCCGCTTCGGCAAGACATGTCAAGAAACCGCCTCGCGTTATGTGTGGAGCTGGTTAAGAGAAACAGTTCGAGTAATCACCGGGCCATGACATTATGTCATGCTGTCCAAACAAGCCAGCAAATTAGATCTACAGAAAAATTATTCTCTCTGCGGTGGAATGTGGAACTTATTTTGCAGGGTCGGACACTATCCTCGTATTCAACTTCTTCTGTAATGTATTCGGAGAAGGAACCCGCCTTGCAATGCCGAAGACAACTGCGCACCGGACTCGTCATCATTGAAGCCTGGTTCATGGGCTACTGAGGGAGTCCTGGATTAGGGGGTCTCCGGACAGCCGGACTATCTCCATTGGCCGGACTGTTAGACTATGAAGATACAAGATTGAAGACTTCGTCTCGTGTCCGGATGGGACTCTACTTGGCGTGGAAGGCAAGCTAGGCAATACGTATATGGATATCTCTTCCTTTGTAACCGACCTTGTGTAACCCTAACCCTCTCCGGTGTCTATATAAACCGAACGGTTTTAGTCCGTAGGACAACAATCACAACATACAATCATACCGTAGGCTAGCTTCTAGGGTTTAGCCTCTCTGATCTCGTGGTAGATCTACTCTTGTAACACCCATATCTTCAATATTAATCAAGCATGACGTAGGGTTTTACCTCCATCAAGAGGGCCCGAACCTGGGTAAAACTTCGTGTCCCTTGCCTCCTGTTACCATCCGGCCTAGACGCACAGTTCGGGACCCCCTACCCGAGATCCGCCGGTTTTGACACCGACACCCATTAATTCAGCCCATTTGTTGTTTTTTTTCTTTCAATTTGGGTAAGCTACACGAGCCAGGACCTATAATTCAGCCTTTTATTTTTGGGTTGTGGCCTTTTTTCCTTTTTCAAATGGGTCCCAATTGTCAGATTCTGATAAGCAGGTCCCAAATGTTCGATTCTGGTTTGTGGGTCCCTGTTGTCATGGTCATGTTCCTCAGATTTCAATATGCCAATAATTAAAAAACCAATATTTAAATCAAAATAGACAGAAAACAGGTGTAATACTTGAAATAACAAGAAGCAACAATCTGTAGCATCAACACATACAAATGCAATCACAGTATAACAAGCTCTACAGGTGTACAATATGTCACATGAGCCGATGAGCATCAAGCTCTACAATATAACAAGCTCTATGTCACAGTTCGGCTTCAATTTGTTCCAATACGGATCAGTATCAAGGGCTTCATTACTCCTTGAACTAGCTCAGATGAGCTTGAACTATGCTTCTTCCGACTTCTTCGTCTTGATGCTCGCGACGAAACATGAAACGCCAGCATTTGCATGTTATAGAACAAAATGGTTAGGTACAAAATAAAAGCAAATCTAACAGCATATATCTAACAGTAGATACAAAATAATGAAGGCCAATCCGTGTGCATATATACTAGCATGCATATATACCAGCAGAACAAATAAACCCACCCATCAAAATCTTGTTTCTGAACATTGGCATCAAATCAACACAAACACTGAGGTAACATGCACAAAAGGAAAGAGTTAATACAGGGCAGGTATATGTGTATAAAAACAAACAAGAAAGAAACTACAATCTATTTTAAGTAAACTTGTACAAGAAAGATGCCCCAGTAAGTAAGCTGAATGGGTGACAAACTGAATAGTGAAACAAGTTGATAGTTGTACACTATAGTGTTTACGCAAAGTGGAACTGAATGAATTTCAGATTATGTTGCATGCAAGAAGAGAAGCGGTAGTGCGCTCTAGCTAGTGCCCTTGTCAGCTTGTGCAAAACAAGCAGCATTCATCAGGATTAATTCATGGAGTAAGAAGAAATACAGAGACAACATCATCATCTCATGATGCGCTAACCAATCAACGGCTTCGTTCGTCCAGATCGCAGGCAGTGTGACAGAAGAAGAGACTACCTGGACATCCTTGACGGCAACACGGAGGTCGGGTGAGTCCTTGACGGCCTTGATATGGTCATCGACGTTCAGCCAGTCGACGATGTGCTTGAGCGGGTGGACCAAGCGCTCCGACACAGGCTCCACGCCCTTCTCAAGCTCCTCCAGCTCGCCCTCCTGCATACAAAGAAACTTCAGATGAGCTAGACTGAAACTCTTGTCAGTTGCCACCTACATAAAATAGTCAAGAGTAGAGTCTAACTCAAATCAGGTATGCATTCTTTGGACGTTAAATGGAAGCTTTATATATATATATATATATATATATATATATATATATATATATATATATATATATATATATGGCTATAAGGTATGATGCAAACCAACCAAAGTTTTCATCTCCATTCTGAACAAATTAGATTGCAATGGAGTTGCTTAATACTTATAGCATGATTGGTTTTCCGTTCTAAAACTATAGATATGTTGTTCTTGGCTCATTGAGGGAGTCCTGGATTAGGGGGTGTCCGGATGACCGGACTATACCTTCAGTCGGACTCCTGGACTATGAAGATACAAGATTGAAGACATCGTTCCATGTCCGGGAGGGACTTTCCTTGGCATGGAAGGCAAGCTTGCGATACGGACATACAGATCTCCTACCATTGTAACTGAATCTATGTAACCCTAACCCTACCCGATGTCTATATAAACCGAAGGGTTTTAGTCCGTAGGACAACATACACATCAACAATCATACCATAGGCTAGCTTCTAGGGTTTAGCCTCCTCGATCTCGTGGTAGATCTACATTTGTACTACCCATATCATCAATATTAATCAAGCAGGACATAGGGTTTTACCTCCATCGAGAGGGCCCGAACCTGGGTAAAACTTCGTGTCCCTCCTCTCCTATTACCATCCAGCCTAGACGCATAGATCGGGACCCCCTACCCGAGATCCACCGGTTTTGACACCGACATTGGTGCTTTCATTGAGAGTTCCTATGTGTCGTCGCCATCAGGCTCGATGGCTCCTACAATCATCGATAGCGATGCAGTCCAAGGTGAGACCTTCCTCCCCGGACAGATCTTCGTCTTCGGCGGCTTCGCACTGCGGGCCAATTCGCTTGGCCATCTGGAGCAGATCGAAAGCTACGCCCCTGGCCGTCAGGTCAGATTTGGAAGTTTTAACTACACGGCTGACATCCGTGGGGACTTGATCTTCGACGGATTTGAGCCACTGCCGAGCGCGCCGCACTGTCACGACAAGCATGATCTAGCTCTGCCGCTGAGCAGTGCGCTGGAGGCTGCACCCGCATCGGCTTCGACCCTTAATTCGGAGCCAACCGCGCCGATCGAGGATGGGTGGTTGGACGCCGCCTCGGGGGCTATGATCCCAACGGCGATTGAGCCGAACACCAGCCCCACACTCCGCGAGACTCGTGGCTCCAAGGAGCCGAACTCCTCTCCGGACTCCGAACGCTCCGCGCCCCTGCCGATCGAATCCGATTGGGCGCCGATCATGGAGTTCACTGCCACGTACATCTTTCAGCACTCGCCTTTCGTCGATATCCTGAAGTCACTGAAGTCTCTCTCTTTATCAGGAGAGCCCTGGCCGGACTACGGTCAGCAAGGTTGGGGTACGGACGATGAAGAAATTCAAAGCCCACCCACCACCCACTTTGTAGCCACTGTCGACGACTTAACCGACATGCTCTACTTCGACTCCGAAGACATCGATGGTATGGACGCCGATGAAGGAGATGATGAAGAACCAGCGCCTACTAGGCCCTGGAAAGCCACCTCGTCATATGACATATACACGATGGACACCCCAAAAGAGGGACATGGCGATGGAACAGCGGAGGATGACCCCTCCAAGAAACAGCCTAAGCGCCGACGTCAGCGGCGCCGCTCAAAATCACGCCAAAACAAATACGGTGATTCCAGCATGGGAGATAATAATACTCCGGAAAGTGCCGAAGAAAACCCCCTCAAGCAAGACTTAGCACAGGAGGATGGAGAAACCAGCCCTCATGAGAGAGCGGCAGACAGAGAGGTCAAGGACGATAATTATATGCCTCCCTCCGAAGACGAGGCAAGCCTCGACAACGATGAATTCGTCGTGCCAGAGGATCCCGTCGAGCAAAAGCGTTTTCAACGCAAGCTTATGGCCACGGCAAGAAGCCTCAAGAAAAAATAGCAACAACTTAGAGCTGATCAAGATTTGCTGGTCGACAGATGGACCGAAGTCCTTGTGGCCGAAGAACATAAACTGAAACGCCCCTCCAAGAGCTACCCAAAGCGCAGGTTGCTACCCCGATTACAGGAGGAAGCACTTGATGCGGCCGACCGGCCACCTCATGGCCGCGACAGAGAGGCCTCCCGACCCTCCACTCAAGCCGCACCCCGTACCAAGCCACGGGAATATGTGCCGGACTTACGAGACATGTTGGAGGACAAGGCAAGACAAACACGATCGATCTACGGATCGCATGGGTGCCCTACGGCTCGAGACGGTAACCGTCATGCCGGCCACAAATTCGGCAGGGCCGAACACAGCTCATTGGAGCTAAGTCATGATATCGCCCAGTACAGAGGCGCCGCACACCCACTATGCTTTACAGACGAAATAATGGATCATCAAATCCTCGAGGGTTTCAAACCCGTAAACATCGAATCATATGATGGCACAATAGATCCTGCGGTATGGATCGAGGATTATCTCCTTCATATCCACATGGCCCGCGGTGATGATTTCCATGCCATCAAATACCTCCCACTCAACCTTAAAGGACCAGCTCGGCATTGGCTTAACAGCTTGCCAACAGGATCAATCAGTTGTTGGGAGGACCTGGAAGCCGCATTCCTCGACAATTTCCAGGGCACTTATGTGCGACCCCCAGACGCCGATGACCTAAGTCACTTAATTCAGCAGCCAGAGGAATCGGCCAGGCAATTCTGGACATGGTTCCTAACAAAGAAAAATCAAATAGTCGACTGTCCGGACGCTGAGGCCCTAGCAGCCTTCAAGCACAATATCCACGACGAGTGGCTGGCCCGGCACATTGGACAGGAAAAGCCAAAATCTATGGCAGCACTCACGACACTCATGACCCGCTTTTGCACGGGAGAAGACAGCTGGCTTGCTCGTAGCAACAATATGACCAAGAACCCTAGTAATTTGGACACCAGGGACAGTAGTGGCAGGTCGGGTCGCAACAAGCAGAAGCGCCGCATTAACGGCGACAATGCTGAGGATACGACAGTTAATGCCGGATTCAGAGGCTCTAAATCCGGTCAGCGGAAAAAGCCATTCAAAAGGAATCCTAGGGGCCCGTCTAGTTTGGACCGAATACTTGACCGCTTGTGCCAGATACATGGCACCCCCGAAAACCGGCCAATCACACCAACAGGGATTGTTGGGTATTCAAGCAGGCAGGCAAGTTAAATGCCGAAAATGAAGACAAGGGGCTGCATAGCGATGACGACGAGGAGCCCCGACCACTGAACAACAGTGGACAGAAGGGTTTTCCCCCACAAGTGCGGACGGTGAACATGATATATGCAACCCACGTCCCCAAAAGGGAGCAGCGCGTGCGTTAAGGGACGTATACGCGGTAGAGCCAGTCGCCCCAAAGTTCAACCCATGGTCCTCCTGCCCGATCACCTTTGATCGAAGGGACCATCCCACTAGCATCCGTCATGGCGGGTTCGCGGCATTGGTCCTAGACCCAATTATTGACGGATTTCATCTCACTAGAGTCCTCATGGACGGCGGCAGCAGCCTGAACCGGATTTACCAGGATACAGTGCAGAAAATGGGCATAGATCCTTCGAGGATTAAGCCCACCAAAACGACCTTTAAAGGCGTAATACCAGGTGTAGAGGCCAACTATACAGGCTCAGTCACACTTGAAGTGGTCTTCGGATCTCCGGATAATTTCCGAAGCGAGGAGTTAATCTTCGACATAGTCCTGTTTCGCAGTGGTTATCATGCACTGCTCGGGCGAACCGCATTCGCTAAGTTCAATGCGGTACCGCACTACGCATACCTTAAGCTCAAGATGCCAGGCCCTCGAGGAGTAATTACGGTTAATGGAAACACCGAATGCTCCCTCCGAACGGAGGAGCACATGGCGGCCCTTGCAGCGGAAGTACAAAGCAGCCTCTCCAGGCAGTTCTCCAGTCCGGCCACTAAACGACCGGACACCGTCAAGCACGCCCGGAGTAACCTACAATAAGACCGCCTGGCACGATCCGAGCAGGCGTAGCAATGCGGCCCCAACCCCAACCCTCGCAAAAAGGCGACGCCAGTACTTCGCATACATAACTACGCTATAGAAATACCATGGATACAGGGGGAGGGGCACCATCATGGCACGCCCGGAGCACGGCTTAAACTGTACCAGGGGCTGCCGATTTTTTAATTTTCTCTTACTTTCAGGACTCCATTCTTCAGAAGGCCTCTTCGGCAGTTCAATTGCCGCACAAACGATGCAAGAACCAGGGATGCAGACAAACCACGCCGCAATACGGAACTCCCAGGTGCTCTCTATCACGAGCAGTATACCCGTTTCGCATACTATTCCGCAGCTTGCCCCTGAAAGGGACATATTAAATAGTCCAACCTTTTGCTTATAGCATTATTTGTATCGTTCTACTTTGATCGCAGCCCTCTTTAATAAACAATGCATAGCTTTCGTCTATCTTTGCATTACCTTTTTTTATATATGTTCCTTAACGACATGTTGCACCCGTACACGTTGGTACGGCCAAAATACGCCAGGGGCTTTAGTACCCCTCAATATGGTGTGAGAAGTCCGAACACTTTAACAAGTGTGGCACCCCGAACTTATATCATTATATGCATCGGCTCCGAATCATGTCTTGGGTCAATAGTTGGGTTTGCCCGGCTCCTATGTTTTGGTGCCTTACGTTCCGCTATATCGGCTAAGGTAGCACTAGGAGAACCACTGCGATTGTGCCCCAGTTGAGCTGGGTCGAGCACCTTAGTGGAGAAAGCTAAAACTGACTGTCATGATGAAGCGAGAGCTGGTCGCTGTTCGAGAGGTTTTTCGAGTCCCTAAAGACTTATGCCGCTTAGGGTGAGGAACCGGCTCTATCCGGCCAAGGCGTGGATAGCGCCCCGAACTCGGTCTTCCGAATACTAGGGGCTTCACCGAAATTTAAAATTATAGAATTCTATGGCTAAGTGAGAGTGTTCACGCATTATAGTCCGATTGCCTTGTTCGTTGGGCTAAGCACCTCCCTCGAAGGACCCAAACATGGGAAAAAGAGCGCTCAGGTTCATCCCCGAACACCCCAGCACTAGCGGCACGGGGCAGAAGCCGACGACTCGCCATCTCTCAGTATTGATAAACAGCCGCACAGAAGGTAATATTTTAAATTCCAACAGCATTGCTTAGCGCATATGAACAAGTTTTCAGCGCACAAGATACCACGAGCGAGTTTTACTCAAAAAATACATCCTTGGTACATTCATCCACAACAAGGCAGGCACCCTTCAGAACATCCTTATAATAATTCTCTGGCTTGCGATGCTCTTTTCCCGGTGGTGGCCCGTCCTTCACAAGCTTCTCAGCATCCAGCTTGCCCCAGTGCACCTTAGCACGGGCAAGGGCCCTACGGGCACCTTCAATGCAGACGAAGCACTTGATGTCTTCAAGCCTCAGGCAGGCCTCCACCAGCCGCTGCACCAGCCCGAAATAGCTCCCAGGTAGAGCCTCTCCAGGCCACAGCCGAACTATGAGGCCCTTCATGGCCTGTTCGGCCGCCTTGTGGAGCTCGACCAGTTGCTTCAGCTGGTCGCTCAGGGGCACGGGGTGTCCGGCCTCAGCATACTGAGACCAGAACACCTTCTCTGTCGAGCTGCCCTCCTCGGCTCGATAGAATGCGGCGGCATCGGACACACTCCAGGGGAGATCTGCGAACGCTCCTGGAGAGCTCCGGATTCGGGTAAGTAACAAATAACTCACATTTATGTGTTTTCTTTGCATAAAGAATGCCTTACCCTCCGCTATCTTCTTCACCTCATCCAACTCCTGGAGGGTCTTCTGGGATTCGGCCTTGGCAGACTTGGCATTTTCAATAGACACCGCGAGCTCAGACGCTCGCGTCTTTGAGTCAAGCTCCAAACTCTCATGTTTTTCCATGAGAGCCTGGAGCTCTTGCCGCACCTTGCCAACCTCGGCCTCATACTTCTCCCGCTCGGTGCACTCCAAGGACGACCTCTTCTCGGCCTCGACCAACACTTGCTTAAGGGTCGCCACTTTAGACGTGGCCCCTACATTAGCCACGATAATCCTATCATTTTTTGCAATTGCACCTTTTTTTATATATATATATATATATATATATATTCAAAAACAAGGTATTTCTTACCTTCATTGTCCTCGAGCTGCTTCTTGGCACGACCGAGCTCTTGCTCGGACCGCTCGAGGTTCTGCTTTAGCGTGTCCACCTCCGCAGTCAGTGCGGCAGACGCAAGCAGGCAAGCCTGCATATGCATATTGACTCATTTTTGTTAGACTCCTGCGAATTCTAGTTGATCCTCTATTCGGCTTTTCTTCACGAACGCCAAACAGAGCATCAGTGGCTACTGTCTATGCGGTACTATTATTTACACATTCTTACCTCAAAGCCTGTCAAAAGGCTAGCACAAGCTTCAGTCAGTCCGCTCTTGGCGGACTGAACCTTCTGGACCACCGCACTCATAATAGTGCGGTGTCCCTCGTCGATGGAGGCGCCTTGGAGCACCTCCAACATATTGTCCGGCGCCTCCGATTGGACGGGGGCCGCCGGCACGATGGACTTGCTCCTCTTGGAAGGAGGTACCCCACCGGACTCTGGAACCTTTGAAGGTTCCAGAGTGGTGTCCGGCCTAGAGCCGGACTTGGAGCCCTGGGGGGTTTCAGCCCCTTTACTCCTGGAGTCCGGGAGGCCGCCTTGCGACGCATCCAGGACCACCTCCTCCCAGCTTGGAACCTGTTGGGACTACACTTCGGTGTCGTCCATAGGACAGGGGGAGGAAGCCATCGGAAGCGAGTTCACATCCGACGAGTCCAGTGAGCCACCCAACGTCGCGTCGAGCCGGTCTTTGGGTGGGCTGCATAAACATATTCGACGTAAGGGAAAGCTGTGCAATAAACGAATACTATGAATTACTCTGGTATCCGGATACTTACGATTTTGCCAGGGGCTTGGCCCTGGGCTGCCACTCCTCTCCGCCGTCGGCGTCGGTGGAGTAGTCCGGAGGAAGGGTTTTTCCCTTCTTGGACCCTCCGGCCTCCCCAGAGAGGGTGGCCTTCCTTTTCTTCTCTCCTCCCGCTGGAGGGGGAGAGGTCTCTTCTTCTTCCTCCTTTTCCGCACGGGAGGAATGCGCCTCGGAACCATCGGATGATGGATCCGACACCTCCTGGTGCCGGGCACTCTTTCGAGTCCCCGCGGCCTTTTTTGCGGCCTTCTTCTCCAGCACCACATAGGGTGCCGGAACCAGCAGCTTCGCCAGGCGAGCGTCCGCTGGGCCTTCGGGCAAAGGAGCCGGATAGTTGATCTGTCTAGATGTCACCTGCCAATCCTGTCAAAGGTAAGGGAGTTTAGATCCCGCATGGAGTCAAACTATGAAATACTAATATCCTGTAAAAGGAAAAAACAGCTTACCGCGAGAGCGTGACGCTGCGCGTTGAATCCGTGATCCTCGGTAGAGGATGCGGGAGCCTCGGCGCCTTTGAAAAGAACCTTCCAGGCATCTTCGTAAGTCATGTCGAAGAGCCTGCTTAGAGTCTGGTGCCGTGCCGGGTCGAACTCCCACAGGTTGAAAACCCGTTGTTGACACGGGATGATCAGGCGGATGAGCATAACCTGGACTACGGTGACAAGCTTGAGCTTCTTGTCTGCCAGGGTTTGGATGCATATTTGGAGTCCGGTCAGCTCTCCTTTTTTACCCCAAGACATGCTCGTCTCCTTCCAGGAGGTGAGCGCGTGGGGGGTCCGGATCGAAACTCGGGGGGTGTGACCCATTCGGCGTCACGCGGCTCGGTGATGTAAAACCACCCTGATTGCCACCCCTTCAGGGTCTCCACAAAGGAGCCCTCGAGCCAGAGGACATTGGCCATCTTTCCCACCATGGCGCCTCCGCACTCTGCCTGGCTGCCGCGCACCACCTTCGGCTTGACGTTGAAAGTCTTGAGCCATAGGCCGAAATGGGGGCGGATGCGGAGGAAGGCCTCGCACACGACGATAAATGCCGAGATGTTGAGGACAAAATTTGGGGCCAGATCGTGGAAATCCAGGCCGTAGTAGAACATGAGCCCCCGGATAAATGGGTGGAGAGGGAAGCCCAGTCCGCGGAGGAAATGGGGGAGAAACACCACCCTGTCATGGGGCCTAGGGGTGGGAATGAGCTACCCCTTTTCGGGAAGCCGGTACGCGATGTCGTTAGACAGGTATCCGGCCTTCCTCAGCTTTTTGATGTGTCCCTCCGTGACGGAGGAGACCATCCACTTGCCTCCCGCTCCGGACATGGCTGGAGAAGGTTGAGGTGGGGAGTGCGGACTTGGGCGCTGGAGCTCGAGTGCGCGAGAATGGATAGGCATAGGAGGAAGAAGGCGTAGGTGAAAAGGTGGATCCTTATCCCCTTATATGGGTGGACGCAACTACATGTCCCCACAGCCTGGTAAAACTCGCTTATCTCCAAGCGCCGTAATCAATGGCGCGGCTGGGTTACCCTCACCCGTATTGATGAGAATCCCGGAATAAGGGGACACGATCTCTGCTTTTGCAAGACGTGCCAAGGAAACCGCCTCGCATAACGCGCTGAGATGGGACAGTAAAATAGGTCGAATAAAAGCTTGGCCGTGGTGTGATGTCACACTATGGAATACGTCAGCAGACTAGATTTGTGTAAATATTATTCTCTCTATGGCAATATGTGGAAACTTATTTTGCAGAGCCGGACACTATCTTTGTGTTCAAAATCTTCTATGAAGTACTTGGAGGAGGAACCCGCCTTGCAATGCCGAAGACAATATGCGCGCCGGACTCGTCGTCATTGAAGCCTGGTTCAGGGGCTACTGAGGGTGTCCTGGATTAGGGGGTGTTCGGATGACCAGACTATACCTTCAGCCGGACTCCTGGACTATGAAGATACAAGATTGAAGACTTCGTCTCGTGTCCGGGAGG
Source organism: Triticum dicoccoides (assembly GCF_002162155.2). Lineage (NCBI taxonomy): Eukaryota > Viridiplantae > Streptophyta > Magnoliopsida > Poales > Poaceae > Triticum > Triticum dicoccoides. Next base: position 159,864,893 of record NC_041392.1, read on the forward strand.
GACTTTCCTTGGCGTGGAAGGCAAGCTTGGTGATACGGATATACAGATCTCCTACCATTGTAACCGACTCTATGTAACCCTAACCCTACCAGGTGTCTATATAAACCGGAGGGTTTTAGTCCGTAGAACAATATACACATCAACAATCATACCATAGGCTAGCTTCTAGGGTTTAGCCTCCTCGATCTCGTGGTAGATCTAGTCTTGTACTACCCATATCATCAATATTAATCAAGCAGGACGTAGGGTTTTACCTCCATCGAGAAGGCCTGCACCTAGGTAAAACTTCGTGTCCCTCGTCTCCTGTTACCATCCGGCCTAGACACACAGATCGGGACCCCCTACCCGAGATCCGCCGGTTTTGACACCGACACTCATGCTTTAGATATGATCAGTCTACAGGGATTCAGACTGCGCCACAAAGGCACAGTAACAGCTGATGGATATACAAGTACTAAGACAATACTCCCTCAGTGTCAAAGAAACCTGCCCTTGAAATTGCATCAAGCAATTTGTAAGAAAACAAGAACGTGAGCAACATTGCATTTCACAAGACAACGGTTATTTGAAGATAAGAAATCATCAGACTTTAAACTATGAATCATAGGAGTGTAACTCCTGTCATATTGTTGCAGTTTCTCATCATCACTTGAACCACAAACGAAATCAAGCAACACTTTAGATTGGAACTACAAATGGTAAATATCTTTGTTGTGGAGATAGTTCAATTTATAAACTAGTTCAAGCAAAATTATATTTGTTGTGAAGATAGCAGGACTTCCTTCAGTATGTGGATAGCATAGAAAGCCACAAACATATCAGGGTGTTGAGGTACCATCAGAGACTTAAATACTAAGTATCAGAGGAGAAGAGCTCCATCATATTGTTGATGGTTTATTCCTCATCACTTTACCCTCAAACATATAAGCATGCATCGGCAGCAAGAAAAAAGGCTATAACAATTTATAGTTTGTCAACTATCGGTATGAAATGAAAACATTATTGCTCAGAATATGAAATATCTTCTCATCAATGACAAATGGCATCTCTGAAGTCTGACATACGTCATAGATTTCATGATTCATCACAACATTTTGCAAACCGCGGAAATGGCACTGAGAAACCAGATGCAATCGAGGATCTCGTGACCACAGATATCACCATTCACCAATAATTAACAGTGTAAACATGTATCAGTAGAGTTGGATGAGCAGTACAAGTATATTAGTATAGGAACTAGAAGTGCTGTGTTGTGTTGTGCTATAAGACCACTAGCAACAGCGGCATGAGCAGTACAAGTATATTAGTATAGGAACTAGATGCCTAGGAATTGGGAGAAAATCCCAAACTAGGGAATAGCACGCAAAAAAATAGCACACAAAAAAGGCAGGCATTGCAAGCCTACTCTTCACTCGAAGCTCCAGGAATAGCACACAAAAAATGAGTTGCCTAATAGAGCAACCAATTTCATGTTTGTTCTAATAAAGAAATAGCAACCCCCTACTATAATAATAGCAAAAGAAACACATAAGAAGTCATGCTGATTGTGCCTACTATAATAATAGCAAAAGTCATCGAATGGTGAGCAAACAAGACTAGAATTAACACTTGAGCGACAGAGTATCAGAAACCAATTCACGTTATAATCCAATCCTCAAAGTTGTCGCACAGAAACTCATTGTTTCTTTGTTCCACCGTCCAAGTTGGATCAGCACCACGACCCAGGAGATATCTCGTGATAGCAGGCATCCCATAAGCCGCAGAAATGGCCAGAGCAGTGTCACTTGCAATAAGTAAAACAAAAGAACCAAATTAATCTAGGATTACTGGGATGTGCAGCAGAATTGATGCGAAGAGATCAAAAGGGAACCAGATTAATTATCCTGTGAGACTTCACGGGTTGACGAGGCACCTACACATGTCCAGCCGCCTTTCCATGACCGCCGGGGTTCACCGCCCTCCTCGACATCCTCAGCTCATTGGTCGCCACCCTGACCGATCGGACCGGTCCACTCGCCCAGGCCTCTCCCCTCTCCTCGATCACCCTGCGTCGACGAGCCACATCAGATCAAATAGCCCACACTCCAAAAAATTGTAGAGAAACAAACCACACTCAGATTTGAAATCAAGTGCAAGAATGGCTGCAACACATACAACTAGCATGTTACTGTTGGTGGGTGATGGGGAAAATGCATGTGAAGTGCATAAATCACAGAGGGGTATGTACAATACACACCATCTCGTCGGAAGCTAGTTTATACCTCCATCAACACCTCCCCCTCCTAGCATTCGTTCATTAGCAGCACGGACCTGCCAAAATAAATCTCAGTTATATAATTCATTGTTGAATACAGAGAAAGATAATTGCTTCTATGCAAAATGTTACACATCAGTTTATCATAAAACACAAATGGAGGTACTAGAAGGATTTAGTAAAATGCTCACACAATAGATCATATCATCCAAGCTTGCAAAGGCTTAAGATCTAACTGGCCGAATGGATTTGTAATAAGATATTGGATTGATAAAGTTGTTGTAGAAGGGACTGCAACTTTCCTGATAATTTGAGGTTCGGAACTCAAATTCTACTCCATGGAAAATAAGTTAACAGTCATTGGGGAACTTGATTTAGACTTCTTAGTGATGCCCTTAATGGCAGAGGGAACTAATACAGACATTAAAACAGAAAATAAGCATAGCTAAGAAGACCATGTTCACCAACCCAGACCTAGGTAAAGGCATGTTCCATCTGAGAAGCCAGCCTAACTACAACACCATGTGATGGTTCCGGAACTGGGTTCAGTTCCGATCCCATGCTCAGATCCCACTACGCGCCGGTAGCTGCTACTCCATATTTGGTAAAATACAACTCGACCAGTCTCACCTATCCAAGCATATCTACATACGCAACCACATGGCCTATTGTTGTAGTTGCATGCGGAAGCAGCAGGAGAGTAGTACCTTGGCGGCGATCGCGCGGAGGTACTTGGCCTGGACGGCGCCGGGCACGCGGGACCAGTCGCGGCCGCGGTTCCTCTTGAGGGCCGCCCGCGCGGCATCCACCGCCGCGTCCACGTCCTCTGAGGTGCCCGCTGGTATCTCGCCTGCGCAAACCTACCGCTGAGCATGCAACGGCACGGGCGAACGGAAAGCAGAGAGAAAGCATGGTGGATGGATCTGGTACAGACCGATAGGGGCCTCGGTGGTGGGGTTGATGACGGGGAGGCGGCGGCCAAGCACGGGCGCGCGCCAGTCATCATCGATGAAGAGCTGCCGCTGCGGGATCTTCACCGTGGCGACCATCGCGGGTGGCGGGGAGTGACTGGAGTTGCGTCGGCCGGGCTTGGTTGGTAGTACGACTGCGAGGCGCGAGGTGGAGAAGAGGTGGGGAGCTCTATCCTCTCGTCGAGTATGCGGCGAGCATGCATGCTTTGGGGCGCCGTAATGCCAGAGGAGAGGGAGGGAGGAGCGATCTGGTGGCGGTGAGGGTGGATCTGGAAGGGGAGAGGAGGAGAAGAGAGTGAGGGAAAGAAGGAGGCGGGGGGGTGGATGTAAAATTACCACAAGGCAGAGCTAGGGTTTCGGGGATGGTGTGGAAGGGCTGATGACTACCGTTGGATCCACGATCATCCGACGGTATTCGATGCATGATCCGCGTGATGCGTCCACGGACCAATCAGAAAACTGTACGATGTTATGACCATCTAAATTGGTCAAAAAATCATTTTCTATTTTTCAAGTGCCTAAATTGAGTTTTTTTGTAAATGACCTACCATATATTTGTTGCAAAATGGGACCAGATCATTTTTATAGGGACAATTGCATTTTTGCCCCTAGTTGGTTCCTACCCACGGGTTTTGCCCTTACTTTTCAAGCTTGCTCAGTTTTACCCTTACTTTTTCGATCGAGGTCCCTCGAATGCCCTTTAACCGTTTGACCAAAACTTTGAAAATTCATAACTAATTCATATTAACTCAGAAAAATTCAAATAAGATATCAAAATGTTCATATAAACATTACCTTTATGTGCATATCATTTGCATTCAGGACAAAAGCACCCTTTAAACTACCAAAGGTAATTAATGTTATTAACATTATTAAAAATAAAAAGGTATAAACAATATTTTTTTCATGAATAAAAGTTACATTAGGCCATATTTAATGTTCAATTGACAAAATGGTTGGTTGTCAAAAGTTTTTATACACCTCTGGTGAAAAAGAAAAAATTTCGATGTTTCAGCCGGAAGCGGGTCAAATTCGAACTACAGCTGCCTCATAGTTTGCTCTTTATTTTTTCTAAAAATCATTTCTAGGTACATAAGTATCTATTTAATTAGAGAAACACCAAAAAAATCCAAGATTCAACCACTAGCTAGGAACGGTCATTCCCGCCGTTTTGACCGCATTTTGAAACGGGCATAAAAAATTCAAAAAATTCAAAAAATTGGAAAACCTTCGCATTGTGTCATTATATGTGACCAGGTTTCCAGGAAAAATAATAAACTTGTAATACAACAATTATTTTAAAAAAGTGTTCTCAGAAATGAACTATCATGTGTGAAGATTCATGGCATTCAAGCCAAATGATCAACCTTATGGCCATATTCATGACATAGTTTGTTCAAATGATCTCATATTGTGCACAAGGGTGCATATTGGAATGGCAAACAATGTTGCCTAAGGAAGTTCTCATTTTCTTTGGACGAAAAAATCATTTTCCATTTTTCGAGTGTCCAAAACGAGGGTTTTTTGTGAAAACCTACCAAATAGTTGTTGTAAAATTGGACCAAATCAATTTTCTAAAATACTAGGCCATATTTAATGCATAATTGACCAAATGGTTAGGTGTCAAAAGCTTTTATCCACCTCTCGTGAAAAAGACAAATTTCTGCCGATTCAGTTGGAAACGGGTCAAATTTGAACTGCGACTGCCTCATAGTTTGCTATTTATTTTTCCAAAAATTCATTTCTAGGTACATACATATCTATTTAATCAGAGAAACATCAAAAGTTTTCCAAGATTCAACCACTAGCTAGGAACGGTCAAGCCCGCCGTTTTGTCCGCATTTTGAAACGGGCATAAAAAATTCAAAAAAAAATTAAAAAATGGAAAACCTTCGCATTGTGTCATTATATGTGACCAAGTTTTCAGGAAAAATAATAAACTTGTAATATGGAAATTATTTTAAAAAAGTGTTCTCAGAGACAAGTTATCATGCGTGAAGATTCATGGCTTTCAAGCCAAATGATTAATCTTATGGCCACATTCATGGCATAGTTTGTTCAAATGATCTCATATTGTGCACGAGAGTGCATCTTGGAATTCCAAACAATATTTCCTAAGGGATTTTTCATTTTTCTTTGAATGGAAAATTCATTTTCCATTTTCCGAGTGCCTGAAATGAGTTTTTTTGTGAAGGACCTACCATATATTTGTTGCAAAATTGGACCAATCAATTTTATAAAATACTAGGCCATATTTAATTCACAATTAACCGAATGGTTGGGTGTCAAAAGCCTTGATCCACCTCTAGTGAAAAAGTCAAATTCCTGCCGATTCAGTAGGAAGCAGGTCAAAATTGAACTGCGACATCCTCATAGTTTGCTATTTATTTTTCCAAAAAATCATTTCTAGGTACATAAGTATCTATTTAATTAGAGAAACATCAAAAGTTTTCTAGGATTCAACCACTAGCTAGGAACGGTCAAGCCCGCCGTTTTGACCGCATTTTGAAACGGGCATAAAAAATTCAAAAAAAAATCAAAAAATTGGAAAACCTTCGCATTGTGTCATTATATGTGACCAAGTTTCCAGTAAAAATAATAAACTTGTAATATGGAAATTATTTTAAAAAAGTGTTCTCAGAAACGAGCTATCATGCGTGAAGATTCATGCCTTTCAAGCCAAATGATCAATCTTATGGCCCCATTCATGGCATAGTTTGTTCAAATAATCTCATATTGTGCACAAGGGTGCATCCTGGAATTCCAAATAATGTTTCCTAACGGATTTTTCATTTTCTTTGCACGGAAAATTCATTTTCCATTTTCCGAGTGCCTGAAATGAGTTTTTTTGTGAAGGACCTACAATATATTTGTTGCAAAATTGGACCAAATCAATTTTCTAAAATACTAGGCCATATTAATGCACAATTGAAAAAATGGTTGGGTTTCAAAAGTTTTATCCACCTCTGATGAAAAAGACAAATTTGTGCCGATTCAGTAGGAAGCGGGTCAAATTTGAACTGTAGCTACCTTATTGTTTGCTCTTTATTTTTTCCAAAAATCATTTGTAGGTACATAAGTATCTATTTAATCAGAGAAACGTCAAAAGTTTTCCAAGATTCAACCACTAGCTAGGAACGGTCAAGCCCGCCGTTTTGACCGCATTTTGAAACGGGCATAAAAAATTCAAAAAAATCAAAAAAATGGAAAACCTTCGCATTGTGTCCTTATATGTGACCAAGTTTCCAGGAAAAATAATAAACTTGTAATACGACAATTATTTTAAAAAGGTGTTCATAGAAATGAGCTATCATGCGTGAAGATTCATGGCTTTCAAGCTAAATGATCAATCTTATGTCCACATTCATGGCATAGTTTGTTCAAATGATCTCATATTGTGCACAAGGGTGCATCTTGGAATTCCAAACAATGTTGCCTAATGGAGTTTTCATTTTCTTTGCATGGAAAATTCATTTTCTATTTTTTGAGTGCCCGAAATGAGTTTTTTTGTGAAGGACCTACCATATATTTGTTGCAAAATTGGACCTAATCAATTTTATAAAATAATAGGCCATATTTAATGCACAATTGACAAAATGGTTGGTTTCACATGTTTTGATCCACCTCTGGTGAAAAAGACAAATTTCCGCTAATTCAGTAGGAAGCGAGTCAAATTTGAACTGCACCTACCTTATTTTTTGCTCTTTATTTTTTCCAAAAATCATTTCTAGTTACATAAGTATCTATTTAAGCAAAAATACATGGTTTGGTGGCGATACGTCGATGTTTGGATGGTGGCCCAGGGCCCCAAATCCAAAACGCATAAACTCGCATGCCCGCCGCGTGGTCACCGCGTGACCTTGGTGTTGACATGCGTTCTGGGAGGCCCAGGCATGTCTAGTGGGTTGTGAACTCCCCATGTAGGTGCTAGGAAGAAAATTACAACAGAAGAATCTCACGAGGAGACCGACCTATTCTCAAAGATGAATTAGCAGCCAAGTGTTTGATTAGCGGTACGGGAAATGCACATGGCCAATGGGCGTGAGTGTTGGTTGAGGAGGATTATCTACTAAGAAGAATGTCTTCACAATTTTTCAGCTCAAAAGGAGGATCCTAGGTGGTACTTGCTTTGCAAAGTATCACACTGCACAAAAATATGAATGTTGAAGCTGGGCTCAAAATAATGAATGGATTGAGCTAAAATTTGGTGGAGGATTGTTATTTGGGCATAGGAAAGCACTGTAGAAAATTGATACCATTTGGATATATAAAAAAGGTACTTCCTTCCCAATGCTTCTAGGTGGACAAAAACTTTGGAAATTTGCTGAGGAAGATTTGCTAGGCAAATGGAGCTGAATTTTGTCATGAGGCAATGATTTGGATAGGAAAGAGTGCCCAGAAATTTCGAGGATAATCAAGAATATATAAATAGCACTTCCTTCATAAAGTGTTGTTGTGAACAGAATAGGAAAATGAATATTGTTGAATTAGTTTTGAACTAGGCATGGAAGGATTTTTTACATATTTGATGAAGATATGACCCAAAGGATTTTTGAGATTTTTTGGAATTGTTGGAATGACAGAAATACAGGTTACTTCACAACCTAGGGCAAAAACTGCCACATGGACATGACACATAGGCAAAACTGATGAGGTGGCGCCTAGTCATAGCAACCCACCACAATTTACAAGGTTATGACCATCTATATTGGTCATGATCAGCTAGAAATAAGGCAGCGGACCTGTGCTAGATGCTTTATGACCATTTCGTGTAAGGAAATTACGACCTTTCTGACCAAAATGGTCGTTATAGTTTAGGGTTTGGAGCCCCCCGAACAGCTTTTGACCAATTGGTCTCAAATGGTCATATATCTATGACCAATTCTTCCAAGGTCACTAACAGAAGGTCACTAGTTGACATATTTCTTGTAGTGCACGTGCGAACCATGCCTCATGGGCAAAATGACCAAGACTCCGTTCTCCGGAACAATGGAGCGAGCAACAAACTTATTGGAAATCATACATACTGATGTGTGCGGTCCAATGAGCATTGAGGCTCGCGGTGGCTATCGTTATGTTCTCACCCTCACTGATGACTTGAGTAGATATGGGTATGTCTACTTAATGAAACACAAGTATGAAACCTTTGAAAAGTTCAAGGAATTTCAGAATGAGGTAGAGAATCAACGTGACAGGAAAATAAAGTTCTTACGATCAGATCGTGGGGAGAATATTTGAGTCACGAATTTGGCACGCACTTAAGGAAATGTGGAATTGTTTCACAACTCATGCCGCCTGGAACACCTCAGCGTAATGGCGTGTCTGAACGTCATAATCGCACTCTATTGGATATGGTGCGATCTATGATGTCTCTTACCGATCTACCGCTATCATTTTGGGGTTATGCTTTAGAGACTGTCGCGTTCACTTTAAATATGGCTCCGTCGAAATCCTTTGAGACGACACCGTATGAATTATGGTTTGGGAAGAAACCTAAGCTGTTCATTTCTGAAAGTTTGGGGATGCGATGCTTATGTCAAGAAACTTCAACCTGAAAAGCTCAAACCCAAGTCAGAAAAATGCGTCTTCATAGGATACCCTAAGGAAACTATTGGGTATACCTTCTACCTCAGATCCAAAGGCAAGGTCTTTGTTGCCAAGAATGGATCCTTTCTAGAGAAAGAGTTTCTCTCGAAAGAAGTAACTGGGAGGAAAGTGGAACTTGATGAAGTACCGCCTCTCGAACCGGAGAGTAGCGCAGCGCAGGAAAATGTTTCTGCGGTGCCTGCACCAACTAGAGAGGAAGTTAATGATGATGATCAAGGAACTACGGATCAAGTTACTACTGAACTTCGTAGGTCCACAAGGACACATTCTGCACCAAAGTGGTACGGTATCCCTGTCCTAGAAATCATGTTGTTAGACAATGGTGAACCTTTGAACTATGAAGAAGCGATGGCGGGCCCGGATTCTGACAAATGGCTTGAAGCCATGAAATCTGAGATAGGACCCATGTATGAAAACGAAATATGGACTTTGACTGACTTGCCCGATGATCGGCGAGCCATAGAAAATAAATGGATCTTTAAGAAGAAGACAAACGTGGATGGTAATGTGGCCATCTATAAGGCTCAGCTTGTCACTAAGGGTTATCAACAAGTTCAAGGGGTTGACTACGATGAGACTTTCTCACCCATAGCGAAGCTGAAGTCCGTCCGAATCATGTTAGCAATTTCCGCATTCTATGATTATGAGATATGGCAAATGGACGTCAAAACGGCATTCCTTAATGGTTTCCTTAAGGAAAAATTGTATATGATGCAGCCAGAAGGTTTTGTCGATCGTAAGAATGCTGACAAGGTGTGCAAGCTCCAACGCTCAATCTATGGGCTAGTGCAAGCATCTTGGAGTTGGAACATTCGATTTGATGAGATGATCAAAGCGTTTGGGTTTACGCAGACTTATGGAGAAGCATGTGTTTACAAGAAAGTGAGTGGGAGCTCTGTAGCATTTCTTATATTATATGTGGATGACATACTATTGATGGGAAATGATATATAATTCTTGGAAAGCATAAAGGCCTACTTGAATAAGTGTTTTTCAATGAAGGACCTTGGAGAAGCTGCTTATATTTTAGGCATCAAGATCTATAGAGATAGATCGAGACGCCTCATTGGTCTTTGACAAAGCAGGTACCTTGACAAGATATTGAAGAAGTTCAATATGGATCAGTCCAAGAAGGGGTTCTTGCCTGTATTGCAAGGTCTGAGATTGAGCACGGCTCAATGCCCGACCACGGCAGAAGATAGAGAAAAGATGAGTGTCATCCCCTATGCGTCGGCCATAGGGTCTATTATGTATGCCATGCTATGTACCAGACCTGATGTAAACCTTGTCGTAAGTTTGGTAGGAAGGTACCAAAGTAATCCCGGCATGGAACACTGGACAGCGGTCAAGAGTATCCTGAAGTACCTGAAAAGTACTAAGGATATGTTTCTCGTTTATGGAGGTGACGAAGAGCTAGTCGTAAAGGGTTATGTCGATGCTAGCTTCGACACAGATCTGGATGACTCCAAGTCACAAACTGGATACATGTATATTTTGAATGGTGGGGCAGTCAGCTGGTGCAGTTGCAAGCAAAGCGTCGTGGCGGGATCTACATGTGAAGCGGAGTACATGGCAGCCTAGGAGACATCACATGAAGCAATCTGGATGAAGGAATTCATTACCGACCTAGGAGTTATTCCCAATGCGTCGGGCCTGATGACTCTCTTCTGTGACAACACTGGAGCCATTTCCCTTGCCAAGGAGCCCAGGTTTCACAAGAAGACTAGGCATATCAAGCGTCACTTCAACTCCATTCGTGAAAATGTTCAAGATGGAGACATAGATATTTGTAAAGTGCATACGGACATGAATGTTGCAGATCCGTTGACTAAACCTCTTCACGAGCAAAACATGATCAACACTAGAACTCTGTGGGTGTTTGATTCATCACAATGTAACTAGATTATTGACTCTACTGCAAGTGTGAGACTGTTGGAAATATGCCCTAGAGGCAATAATAAAATGGTTATTATTATATTTCCTTGTTCATGATAATTGTCTACTGTTCATGCTATAATTGTGTTATCCGGAAATCATAATACATGTGTGAATACATAGACCACAACATGTCCCTAGTGAGCCTCTAGTTGACTAGCTCGTTGATCAATAGATGGTTACGGTTTCCTGACCATGGACATTGGATGTCATTGATAAAGGGATCACATCATTAGGAGAATGATGTGATGGACAAGACCCAATCCTAAGCATGGCACAAGATCGTGTAGTTCATCTGCTAAAGCTTTTCTAATGTCAAGTATCTTTTCCTTAGACCATGAGATTGTGCAACTCCCGGACACTGTAGGAATGCTTTCGGTGTGCCAAAAGTCACAACATAACTGGGTGGCTATAAAGGTGCACTACGAGTATCTCTGAAAGTGTCTGTTGGGTTGGCACGAATAGAGACTACGATTTGTTACTCTGTATGACGGAGAGGTATCTCTGGGCCCACTCGGTAATGCATCATCATAATGAGCTCAATGTGTCTAAGCAGTTAGTCATGGTATCATGCATTACGAAACGAGTAAAGTGACTTGCCGGTAACGAGATTGAACGAGGTATTGGGATACGACGATCGAATCTCGGGCAAGTAACGTACCGATTGACAAAGGGAATTGTATACGGGATAGATTGAATCCTCGACATTGTGGTTCATCCGATGAGATCATCGTGGAACATGTGGGAGACAACATGGGTATCCAGATCCCGCTGTTGGTTATTGACCAGAGAGATGTCTCGGTCATGTCTACATGGTTCCCGAACCCATAGGGTCTACACACTTAAGGTTCGGTGATGCTAGAGTTGTTATGGGAATTAGTATGTGGTTACTGATTGTTGTTCGGAGTCCCGGATGAGACCCCGGACATCACGAGGAGTTCCGGAATGGTCCGGACATAAAGATTTATATATGGGAAGTGCTTATTCGGTCGCCGGAAGTGTTCGGGGGTTTATCGGTATTGTACCAGGACCACCGAAGGGGTTCCGGGGGTCCACCTGCCCCGGAGGGCCCTATGGGCTGAATATGGAGGGGAACCAGCCCCTAAGTTGGCTGGGCGCCAAAATCCCCTAGGGCCCATGCGCCTAGGGTTTAGGGGAAACCCTAAAGGGGGCGCCTCCCTTGGCTTGGGGGGCAAGCCACCCTGCTTGGCCGACCCCCTCTAGATCCATCTGGAGGGGGCCGGCCCCCCTCTCCCTTGCCCCTATAAATAGAGGGGAGATGGGAGGGCTGCATACCCTTCCCCTGGCGTAGCCCTCTCCCTTCCCAACACCTCCACCTCCGTAGTTGATCTTGGCGAAGCCCTGCCGGAGAACCACAAGCTCCACCACCACGCCGTCATGCTGCCGGAGCTCTTCCCCAACTTCTCCTTCCCCCTTGCTGGTTCAAGAAGGATGAGACGTCCCCAGGCAATACGTGTGTTGAACACGGAGGCGTCGTAGTTCGGCGCTTAGATCGGAATCAACTGCGATCTGAATCACTGCGTGTACGACTCCTTCATCCGCATTCTTGTAACGCTTCCGTTTTGCGACCTTCAAGGGTATGAATATACACCCCCCTCTCTCATTGCTAGTCTCTCCATAGATTGATCTTGGTGATGCGTAGAATTTTTTTAATTTTTGCAATGATCCCCAACAGTGAGTTCACCTCATCTTCGATAGCCTTGGCTCGGGCTCTTGTCATTGGTCCAGGTGGTGTCGTTGGAGGTGTAGGTGCGTCCATGGGGATGATCGTGGGATGCTCCATATCAAAAGTTCCTACATAGGTTAGAAATGAGGTTCTCTCCTCGAAATGGAAGGCTATATAGTGGGTGTAATATGTATTTGTGTATGTATTTGATTTCACCCTACCTTCCGATGCGGAACCTCTCTTAATAGTATGAATTTTCTACAACCAAAAAAATAGAAGTGTTGAAAATGCCGTCTTCGCTCTTTTCCATCCGGTGGGGCACCTAACCATTTTGTGCTATGTAGTTATGCCTATGTAGCTCAAGCACATGGTTACTCCACGAGTTGCGTTGTCATCAACACCAAAACACTTCAGGCGGAAAATGCCCTTTCATTTGCTCAACTTGGTTATGAAAGAACAACTTTATGGAAACCTCTGATTTAGCTAATACGTCTTGAGTGGAACCTAGGAGGAGGACAATGCTTTATGCTCCCCAAATGAGAGGAGAATAGGAACATGATTGACGCCAACGTGCGTTACCGCCTGAAGACTGGCAAGGGGAAAGTGAAGCTCCCAATTAGTGGAAACGAGAGCACAATCTAGGATGCTCCTAACTGGATTCACATGTTTATTCATCCAGGTGAATCGAGCCCTATCCAATTCCCATTGGCCCATGCTCGCAATACAATCACTATGTTTGCATGTTGAGGTGGATGCAGTTAGAGCAATACTTTGAATTCTGCACTATTCATGTAAAATTTAGGAAGAAATCAATCATGTTAGAGGGTCATGGGCCGTACTGGTCCCCATGTCTCCAGCACAGGCCCAACGGCACACTTGATGCATGAGAGGGATGGCCGAGGGGCGGCTAGAGCTATAAGAAGGCCGGCAGCTGGGATCGCTTCGGGGGAGGCCTTCCATTGCGTCCCACTGGCCGGCAGCGGAGGGCAATGCGGCAACATTGTTGGGGGTGAAAGTTTCCTGCTCGACTGGTTAGTGTTTGCACGACCATGTTTTTAGTTTTAGATTTTGTGCTAGAGAAGACTTATATTTTGGTCTTGCTAGCAAATTTAGTTCCCATGCAGTTGTTGGTCTGTGGATGGAGCTATTTTTTGACCCCAAAAAAATTCAATATTTCATCTTTTAGGTATTGAGCTCATTTCTAGGTCTGCTGTTAGAGATGCTCTTACATACACTCTCTCTTCTGTTTTATGAGGCTTACGTGTACCTCTAGATTTTCACACTTGACCAATGGAACATGAGCTATAGCCTATATGTCATAAAATCATACCATTAAATTCGCATTAGTATTCGCACACTAAACATGTTTCCTATGGTACTCTTAGCATTTTTGTTTTGTTTTGAACAACACAAGAGCGTTTTTGAAGCTAACATATCTTGAATTTTTTTATATTATGAGAAGAAGGAAGTAGGAGTTAATAATTTTCCACCGTGTGTTGACGCCATGCCTTAGAATGACACGTCGAGCCAACAAACAAGTACGGTACCCTTCCCTTCTGCAGCGGGCCCAGTGACGACATCCAACATGCTGCACATCTTTCAGTCTCGTCATACTGTTGACGATGAGACCCTGCCACTGCCACTGCTAGGAGTAGATCACTAATACATCAATGGATTTGGTAAAACGATATGCCGGCTAGGGCAACTGGTGCGGAGAGAGCGCGACGTAGAGCCGCTTCTTCAATTCTGCATAGATCCCGCGCCTCGTTGTCGAGCAGCACTATAGCCAGCCAAAGCCCAGGGGAGAGGAGAGGTAACCAACCAAAGGTGCTGCTGTGTGGCCTGCACGTCGCGTAGATTTTTCTCCTTTCTGAGCTGTAGGTAGTGCAGAAGCGACATGATGGGAATTTTCCACATGGCCAAACTACAAAAAAGTAAAACAGCTTCACTCATCTTTAAGCTTGACATCAGGAAAGCCTTTGACTCAGTCTGGCGGGAATACATCATTGATCTCCTACAAAGAAGAGGCTCCTTCCCAAATTCCGTAACTAGATAACTACCTTGCTACATACGTCCTCCTCACGGATCTTGCTCAATGGGGTGGCTGGCCCTCCAGTCTTGCATGCATGTGGTCTTTGAGAGGGTGACCCTATTTCACCGCTATTATTCATCCTCGCGTTTGATCCATTGCAGAAAATCCTCAACCTCGCAACCACCCACTGTCTTTTGATGACCAACAAGTATAGGGGATCAATCGTAGTCCTTTCGATAAGTAAGAGTGTCAAACACAATGAGGAGCAAAAGGAAATGACAAGCGGTTTTCAGCAAGGTATTCCCTGGAAGCACTGAAATTATAAGTAACGAGTAGTTTGATAGCAAGATAATTGGTAACAAACAAGTAATCGTAACGGTAACAAAAGTGGAGCAAGTTAGCCCAATCCTTTTGAGGCAAAGGACAGGCCAAAATGGTCTCTTATGATAAGCAAAGCGTTCTTGAGGGTACACGGGAATTTCATCTTGTCACTTTCATCATGTTGGTTTGATTCGTGTTTTCTACTTTGATAATTTAATATGTGGGCGGACCGGTGCTTCGGTGTTGTTCTTACTTCAACAAACCTCCTCCTTATGATTAACCCCCTCGCAAGCATCGGCAACTACGAGAAAAATATTAAGAATAAATCTAACCATAGCATTAAACTTTTGGATCCAAATCAGTCCCTTACGAAGTAGCGCATACACTAGGGTTTAAGCTTCTGTCACTCTCGCAACCCATCATCTAATAACTACTTTACAATGCATTTTCTTAGGCCCAAATATGGTGAAGTGTCATCTCGTCAATGTTCACATGACACCACTAAGGGAATCACAACATACATATCATCAAAATATCGAACACATCAAATTCTCATGATTACTTGCAACAAGATTTCTCCCGTGACCTCAAGAACAAAAGTAAGTTTTCACAAATAATAATCATGCTCAAGATCAGAGGGGTATTAAATAGAATAATGGATCTGAACATATAATCTTCCACCAAATAAACCATATAGTAATCAACTACAAGATGTAATCAACACTAATAGTCACCCACAAGCACCAATCTAAGGTTCCGGTACAAAGATTGAACACAAGAGATGAACTAGGGTTTGAGAGGAGATGGTGTTGTTGAAGATGTTGATGGAGATTGCCCTCCCCAAGATGGGAGAGTTGTTGATGATGATGATGACGATGATTCCCCCCTTCGGGAGGGAAGTTCCCCTGGCAGAATCGCTCCACCAGAGGGCAAAAGTGCTCCTGCCCAAGTTCCGCCTCGAAACGTCGGCGCTCCGTCCCGAAATTCCTCCCCTTATTTTTTCTAGGTCAAAAAGACTTATAGACCAGAAGAGGGGCACCGGAGGTGGGCCAAGGAGGGCACAACCCACCAGGGCGTGCTTGGGCTCCCTGGTGCGCCCAGGTGGGTTGTGTCCACCTGGTAGGCCCCCTCTGGTACTTATTTGCTCCAATAATTCTTATATACTCCATAAAAATTCGGTGTGAAGTTTCAACTCATTTGGAGTTGTGTAGAATAGATAGCTTGACGTAGCTTTTTCAGGTCCAGAATTCCAGCTACCGATATTCTCCCTCTTTGTGTGAACCTCTCATATTATGAGAGAAAAGGTATTAGAATTACTACAGAAAATAGTATTACGCATAAAAACATTATAAATAACAATAGGTAAACATGATGCAAAATGGACGTACCATCTCTTCCTGTCTTTCATAAGATTCGAGGGTGGAGGGCAATTTTCCGCACTTCCTTATATGCTAATGATGCGGTAGTTTTCATGGCCCCTATCAACAAGGATATGGAGAACCTCGTGAGGGTGCTCACTTGCTTTGCCAACATGACTGGCCTATGCACTAACTTTCAGAAAAGTTCAATTGTCCCAATTCGATGTTGGGCTACTGATTTGGAGGCAATACTTGCTAGCCTGCCGGCCTCACGGGCTGCCTTCCCCATCAAATATTCGGGCCTCCCACTATCGGGTTGGAAGCTTCGAAGAGGGGACCTTTCTATTCCTTGAGGAATAAGGTGGCGCCAGCCGCCATGGCTGGTACCGTGGGATGGGCAGAATTTTACGGTCACGGGTCGATGTGCTCTTGTCAAGTGAGTCCTCACTCCGCAGTTGACCTACCACATCATTGCTCTCAACCCTCCTACCAGCACACCACATAACTATAACAAGATTCAAAGAGCATTCCTTTGGGCGGGCATGGACAAGGCCACCGGGGCCATGTGTAAAGTAAATTGATGCGATCTTTGCCTCCCAACCGACCTTGGGAGCATCGACATCATCGACCTCACCAAGTTTGCAAGGGCACTGAGGCTTAGATGGATCTGGTTCGAATGGAAGGACCCAATAAAAATGTGGGTTGGCCTCATAAACCCTTGTGACTAGTTGGACCGGGCTCTTTTCTAGCATCCTCGCACATCACCATTGGCAATGGGGCCCGTGCACCTGCTGGGATTCACCTTGGATCAATGTGGAGAGGCCTATTGACTTGGAACTGCTTATCTTTGATATCTCCTCTTGGAAAAATTGGAAGGTGAGGGAGGCCATGCATGACGACGCTTGGCTTGCAAAGATTAAGTTGCTCAAATGGTCCACATACAACAAATTGTGACCCTTTGGGCTCGCTCTCAGGCTATTAACATTATAGATAGAATCGAAGATGGTGTCATTTGGAAGCATATGGTAAGTGGACACTACTCCGCAACTTTGGCATATAAACTTAATTCCTTGGCTCCCCACGATCACCCATGAGCTATGCGGTTTGGAAGGTTTGGGCACCTCCCAAAGTCATTTTTTGCCTGGCTTGCAATTCAAAACTGGATTTCAACAGTGTACATGCTTCGGAAGCGTGATTGGCCAAATTGTGGTTTATGCCTCTTTGTAAGCAGACCGATGAAATGGTGGACCACCTCTTCTTCAAGTGCCAGTTCACTAAGAGAATTTTGGGGATGATTAAGGATTGGCTTACCCTGGACGGCATGGACACTTCTCATTTGAATGTTGAGTGTTCTGTCAAGGATTGGTGGATCAATATTGAAGAAAATATGCCCTAGAGGCAATAATAAAGTTGTTATTTTATATTTCCTTATATCATGTTAAATGTTTATTATTCATGCTAGAATTGTATTAACCGGAAACTCGATACATGTGTGGATACATAGACAAAACACCGTGTCCCTAGTAAGCCTCTACTAGACTAGCTCATTAATCAAAGATGGTTAAGTTTCCTAACCATAGACATGTGTTGTCATTTGATGAATGAGATCACATCATTAGGAGAATGATGTGATGGACAAGACCCATCCGTTACCTTAGCATATTGATCGTTCAGTTTTATTGCTATTGCTTTCTTCATGTCAAATACATATTCCTTTGACAATGACATTATGCAACTCCCGGATACCGGAGGAATACCTTGTGTGCTATCAAACATCACAACGTAACTGGGTGATTATAAAGATGCTCTACATGTATCTCGGAAGGTGTTTGTTGCGTTGGCATAGATCAAGATTAGGATTTGTCACTCCGAGTATCGGAGAGGTATCTCTGGGCCCTCTCGATAATGCACATCATAAGAAGACTTGCAAGCAAAGTGACTAATGAGTTAGTTGTAGGATGATGTATTATGGAACGAGTAAAGAGACTTGCCAGTAACGAGATTGAACTAGGTATGAAGATACCGATGATTGAATCTTGGGCAAGTAACATACCGATGACAAAGGGAATTACATATGTTGTCATGACGGTTTGACCGATAAAGATCTTTGTATAATATGTAGGAGCCAATATGAGCATCCAGGTTCCGCTATTGGTTATTGACCTAAGAGGTGTCTCGGTCCTGTCTACATAGTTCTCGAACCCATAGGGTCCACATGCTTAACGTTCGATGACGGTTTAGTATTATATGAGTTATGTGATTTTGTGACCGAATGTTGTTCGGAGTCCCAGATGAGATCACATACATGATGAGGAGTCTCGAAATGGTCGAGAGGTAAAGATTTGTATATAGGATGATAATATTCAGACTCCAGGAGGAAGATATGGGCCATACGAGGGGAGCACACCAGCGCCACGCTCCCTGTAATGCCCCGGATGTAACTTGCCATATTTGTACTCCAACTCTTGCCATTTTCAGCTCTAAGTTATGAGTTTCCCTTCATGGTTGGGTTTGTCTTCGTTTTGCTTTTTGTCCATGTCATGCATTTCATATCATGTCATCATGTGCATCTCATTTGCATACGTGTTTGTCTCATGCATCCGAGCATTTTCCCCGTTGTCCGTTTTGCAATCCGACACTCCTACGTCCTCCGGCGCCCCCCTTTTGCCTCTTTTCGTGAGCGGGTGTTAAACGTTCTCGGAATGGACTGAGATTTTCCAAGCGGCCTTGGTACACCACCGGTAGACCTCCTGTCAAATTTCGTGTCATTTGGAGTCCGTCTGATACTCCAACGGTTAACCGGGGAACCGCAAAGGCCCCGTGTGTGTTGCAGCCCAACACCCCTCCAAAACGGCACAATAACCCTTCCAAATCCCTTCCATGTCCTCTGCCGTTGGATCACGATCGCGTGGGTGAAAACTACACCTCATTTGGACACTCCTACCTCCCCCTACCTATATATATGTGATCTCCTCCGAAATTTCGGGTCTAACCCTAGCTCTCCCTCTCCTTGCACCGCCGGACACGTCCGTCCGAGTCGGACGCGTCCGCGCCACCGCCACCGGTGAATCCCTGCCACATGGCGCGCCCGCCGCCCCCACACCGCTGGCCCGCCTGGCCCGTGGCCGTCCCTCCCGCGCGCCGACCGGGCCGCGCCCC
>NC_041392.1:159884713-159886873 GCF_002162155.2 Triticum dicoccoides
CGGCCGCCACCTCCTCCACGCCGCCTCCACCGCCGTCCACCGCCTCCATCGCTGACCCCGCCGCCCGTCGCCTGCGTCGCCTTCCCGCGGCGCCCCACGTCAGGATCCGGCCGGATCCGGCGAGATCTGGCCCAGACCAGTCTCCTCCGGCCTTCCCCCGCTCGTTCCAGCCGCCGCATAGTCCAACTCTAGCGAGCCCGGATCTACCTCAACTTCTGTGCCAAGACAAACCCTAGATCCCGTTGACTTTCACGAGGTCGTTTTCCCAGTAAGTCTTTTCCCCCTCATATTTTAAGCCCATGTTCATCATGCCATAACTTGTTGCATACTGCTTTGTTTCATGCGCATAATATATCAAAATGTTCATCATGATGTGCTCTTCATTTTGTTCCATTGTGATATGCTTGTTTGAGTCCATCTTGATGCCCAAATGATTGATGCAATAGTGCAATAAATTGTTAGTTCCTGTTTCTTCTCAGAGTATGAAGATTTGTCTTTTTTGCTACATTTGTTGTGTGCTGCATATGGGCATGAGCTCTACATGTATTTTCATCTATGCCATGCCATATTTACAGGGGTGTTTTCCATGTATTTTTGTGATCATTGTGGTGACTAGCACAAGCATGCAAAGTATCCTTCGTGATATTGCTGATTTCAGGGACTTACGTTTTTGCTAAGTCATTGCTCTGCTGTTATTTTTAGGCCATGTATCCATGATGCTATAGTGAATTCCATGCTTGTTTTGAGTATCTTCAGTAAGGAAGATTTGGACATATGTTTATGATATATCCATCCATGCCCCTGTTTGCAATTATGGAGTGCCCTAGCATGACTTAATCTTGCTCTACTGTTGCTATAAAATGTTCCTGGCAGATTGTTTACATGTTAATCAATTTTTCCATGGTTGTTGTAGTTGATCCAATCATGCTATAAACTTGTTCTTGCCATGGTTAGCCTTATGATCATGTCTTCTTGCTAGTAGTATGCTTATCTTGTCATGCAATGCCTTGTGGTGAGTGCATCAAGCCCGCAAAGATGCCTTCATAATTCTGTTTATGCCATGCTCAGTTTTCTGCTAAGTCTGAATCTGTTAACAAAACTTGCTATGTTTACATGGGTGCTATCATATTTTCTGTGCCCTTTTGACTAATGGTCAGTAAGGGACTTTTTTTCTATGCTTTGAGTAGATTCATGCCATGCCTTTGTCTACTATATGTGCTTTGTTGCTATGTTGGAGTGTAGTAGCTTAGTTTCTTGTTGCATTCTAGATGGCATTGTGCTGTTAATTGCAGAATTGTAGCATTATTGTTTTGCTTGCCATTTGCAAACCGTGCATCCGATTCCGGTGATCTTTATATAGATTTCGAACGAAATCGTCTCATCTTTCTAGCGGCACACTTGGTTTGCCAAGTTGATTCCCTGATCAATATTTTCCTTCCGGAGCATGCATATGCATTGCATATCACATCTCGCATATCATGCCATGTTTTGCATCATGTTGCTTGCGCATTGCACCGTGGTTGATTGTTGTTTCCTTTTGCTTGTGTTCTTGCTTTGGGTAGAGCAGGGAGACGAGTGCGTGATCGAGGAACCCGTTGAGTACGCTTACGACGATCAAGCTTTCATCAACTCTGAGAACTTTGCAGGTAAGATGACCATACCCTCGAAATCACTTCTATCTTTGCTTGCTAGTTGTTCACTCTATTGCCATGCCGCGATGCCTACCACTTGCCATATCATGCCTCCCATATTGCCATGTCAAGCCTCTAACCCACCTTTCCTAGCAAACCGTTGTTTGGCTATGTTACCGCTTTGCTCAGCCCCTCTTATAGCGTTGCTAGTTGCAGGTGAAGATGAAGTTTGTTCCTTGTTGGAACATGCATATTTGTTGGGATATCGTTATTATATATTGTTTATTTTAATGCATCTATATACTTGGTAAAGGGTGGAAGTCTCGGCCTTATGCCTGGTGTTTTGTTCCACTCTTGCCGCCCTAGTTTCCGTCATACCGGTGTTATATTCCTTGATTTTGTGTTCCTTACGCGGTTAGGCGTTATGGGAACCCCTTGACAGTTTGCTTTGAATAAAACTCCTCCAGCAAGGCCCAACTTTGGTTTTACCATTTGTCACCTAAGCCTTTTACCCTTGGGTTCCGCGGAC
>NC_041392.1:159887029-159923749 GCF_002162155.2 Triticum dicoccoides
ACCGAGTAGTCTGCGGGGCCACCTTGGGGCAACTTGAGGTATGGTTTTACTCGTAGGATGTCTCATCTGGTGTGCCATGAGAACGAGATATGTGCGACTCCTACCGGGATTTGTCGGCACATCAGGCAGCTTTGCTGGTCTTGTTTTACCATCGTCGAAATGTCTTGTAACCAGGATTCCTAGTCTGATCGGGTCTTCCTGGGAGAAGGAATATCCTTCGTTGACCATGAGAGCTTGTGATGGGATAAGTTCGGACACCCTTGCAGGGTTTTGAACTTTCGAAAGCCGTGCCCGTGGTTCTGGGAAGATGCGAATTTGTTAATATCCGGTTGTAGAGAACTTGACACTTAACTTAATTACAATGAATCAAACTGCGTGTGTAGCCATAATGGTCTCTTTTCGGCGCAGTCCGAGAAGAGAACACGGTCTCGTGTTATGTATGAACGTAAGTAGTTTCAGGATCACTTCTTGATCATTTTAGCTTCTCGATCGTGCTTTGCTTGTCTTCTCGCTCTATTTTGCGTAAGTTAGCCTCCATACATGCTAGTGCTTGCTGCAGCTCCACCTCACTACCTTTCCTACCCATAAGCTTAAATAGTTTTGATCGCGAGGGTGTGAGATTGTTGAGTCCATGTGACCCACAGATACTTCCAAATAGATGCAGGTGCCGATGATGCCAGTGCAGGGGACGCTACCGAACTCAAGTGGGAGTTCGACGAGGATTCGGGCCGTTACTACGTGTCTTTTCTGGAGGATCAGTAGAGGAGCCCAGTTGGGGCGATCGGGGACCTAGCATTTGGGGTTGTCTTTATTTATGTTGGTTCCGTAGTAGGACCTTGATCGTATTATGGACGATGTATGATATATTTATGTATTGTGTGAAGTGGCGATTGTAAGCCAACTCTTTATCCCTTTCTTATTCAGTACATGGGATGTGTAAAGATTACCCCTCTTGCGACATGCCTACTATGCGGTTATGCCTCTAAGTCTTGCTCCGACATGTGGGAGATATAGCCACATCGTGGGTGTTACAAGTTGGTATCAGAGCCTTCCCTGATTTAGGAGCCCCCTGCTTGATCGAATCGCTGACGTTGTTGAGTCTAGAAGAAAATGTTTTGAGTCTTAGGATTATATATATCGGAGAGTAGGATTATTTTTATTCCTCAGTCCCTTCATAGCTCTGGTGAGGCCTCCTGACGTAGAGTTTTGACTCTTCTCTCCTCAAATTTCGTGAATTTTTTTAGGATCATGCGGGTATCTTGGAATCATTTCGATGGGTTTGTGATGAGAACATTGTTCTTGGTGCCTCCTGATATTTAGGGGCTGTGGCAGTGTCCCGGGGAGTTGAGCTCCGAGGTGTTGTCGTCACAATTTTATCGTTGCAGTTCTGGAATACCTGAGTTCGCCGACATCGAAAATCTCTTTTATGCAGTTTGTTGGTGAGATAACCTCGACGCCACCCAGTACTGGGGCGGGAAGTCAGGAGTATTGCCATAACTCGTATAACAGATGCTTTTCGAAGGTTGAGGTAAATGATTTCCGATGGTTTCTTGGTTATGTGTTGAAGGATGGATACAGCTAGATGTAGGATTTGCTAGTTTTGGGTGAGATATTATGCTTCCCCTGTATCCCCAACACCTGATTGCATAACCATAAAGTTTCGGGAGTTTGATAGGTGGGAATTCATGTAGCTCTAGTATTTCTTCCCGCAGTGTCAGCGTTCTGGGAACGGGGGTCCCCAGACTTGCGTGCCTGCGGCCTGCGGCGTGGCTCAAGTGGGGCCCCAACGCGGCCCATCTTCATCAACTCAAGCTCAAGACCCTCGCGAGGGGCCAAGCCTCGCGGGGCGGACGACCGAAAGCTTCCTCAAAGACAGCCTCTTCAGGAAGGCTCGCGAGGAGGAATAGAGATCAATGCAAGGGTACCTCGCGAGGATCCCATGACGCAAGCCATGACGATCGAGGCCAGGCGGGCGCCGGCCTGCGCAGGGTCCTTGTTTCCCCTTTGGTGCGAAGGGGGCAAGCATAGGCCAAGGCATCAGGCAAAGGTTACCATTCCGGTGCAACGAGACCAAGACCAGCCGGACGGCCGGACGAAGGTCACCGTGGAGCCCAAGACGGCGTCATCACCAGTGCTTTTGGCAGCCGAAGACCACCTTTGGTCACGATAACTTGTACTAGATGTTCCCCTTCAAAATGGCAAATTGTTGGCGCCCTTCCCGCTCAATTATTCGGGGAGAGGCCTAGGGCCTCTATAAGTAGAGCTAGCCTCCACAAAGGAAAAGGCAGGACGAGGAAGAGAAAGAGGAGAAGAAGGGAAAAAAGGCAAAAGAGAGAGAAACCCAATAGAGACTAAGTAGAAACCACCGCACCAGCTCAAGAACACCCCTCGCAAGGCTGTACTTCCCCTGTACTGTCCATCATCAGCCCTAGAGGCAATCCACCACACCACACACTTGAGTAGGGTAATACACCACAACGGTGGCCCGAACCAGTATAAACCTCGTGTCTCTTGTGTTGTTCATCATTTTCATCTTAGTTCGCACGAGAGGATCGGACGTAGATCGGTAGGGGAGAGATCTCCATGCGCACCCCAGTGTTCGAACCTCAAGGGTCTGCCGAAACCCGAAATCCGACATTTGGCGCGCCAGGTAGGGGTGCACCAGAATCTTTCATTTGCTGTTCGCGTGTGATCTTCCGTCGTGTCCATGGCTGACGCTCGTCGGGCTCGCGCCGAGCGCCGGGCTTCTCGCGCCACTCGCGTCACCCAGACGTCGCCCGTCAGCGACCCCCCTCGTCGTTCCCCGTCGCCCGCCGCCAACTCCGCCACCGGCCCGGCAGGGAACGAGCAGCAGGCCTCGTCCCAGCATCCTTCGGTGCGGCGGGATGGCCGCACCGCCACCCCGTCGCTGACTCCAGCTGGCTCGTCATCCTACACTCGTCGCGCACCCATGGATGCGCACACCTCACTCCTCTTGGCGCGGGAGCTCCTGCACTATCGCCCCGTCGACGACCTCTACGAGGACTGGCTGCCCGCATCACTGAGCTCATTAGTGCCGCAGGGGGCTCCCCCTTGCAGTCCCTCTCGCTACCTCGCCCTCCGTCCCGCGTAGGGAGCAAGGATCAGGAGGCGCCTCCGCCGCCTCCTCCCCAAGAAGGTGCCTGGGCTCCCAGGCGCGCAGCCCGAGGGCGAGACCCTCCATGTCCGGCGCCTGCGCAGCAAGAAGGCAGCTGCCAAGAGATCCCACGTCCCCGGGAAGGTGCTCGCGCGCTCCCAGCGCCGGCGCGCCGAGATCGCGCCCCAGCGCCTGCACGTCAAGACCCCACGCTGCTCCCAGTGGCGGCGCATGGTGACCCGCAAGGACGAGTCCAGCACCAGCAAAGGGCGCCGGTGGCCACGGCTGGCTGCGTCACCTTCACCCCCGAGCTGCGTGCCGTCACACAACCAGGCAAGTTCAAGACTGACCTCCCTCCCTGCTACGATGGCACAGTGGACCCCGCGGAGTTCCTGCAGCTCTACAAGCTGGGCATCGTAGCCGCCAACAGAGACGAGAAGGTCATGGCGAATTGGTTCACCATGGCGCTCAAGGACAGCGCCTGCACCTGGCTCCTGAACCTGGCTCCCGGCATGATCTCCTCCTAGAGCAAGATGCGCACACGCTTCATCGCCAACTTCCAGGGCACTCGCGACCGGCCCTCGGTCGTGAGCGACCTGCACCGCATCAAGCAACAGCCAGGAGAAACCCTGCAGAAGTACATCCAGCGCTTCAACTACGCTCGCCTCAAGATCCCCAAGGTGACTGAAGAAGCTATCATCTCAGCCTTCTCCAACGGCGTGCGCGACGTCAAGATGAAGGAAGATCTAGCAATCCATGAAGACCTGTGCACATCCCTGGAGCTATTCAATTTGGCGACCAAGTGCGCCAGGGCCGAGGAAGGGCGTCTCTCCCTCCTGAGCTGCCGTGAAGTGCAAGGGGGCTGCCATGCTAGCAGCGGAACCGGACACCAAGCGAGGCAGGGATCAGCCTGAGTCATCCAAGGGCGGACGATACTGCATGTACCATGACCTCCACACCCACAACACCAACGAATGTCAGGAGCTCAGAGCCGTGCGAGATGGGCGAATCGGCCGACGCCCAGAGCGCAACGACAGGGGCTATGGCCGAGGAGGAGGAAGAGGCGGCGGACAATGGGAAGACCGTGGCCTTCGCCAGGGATGGCGTGACCGCCCTCGCGAGGACTGCTGGCAGGACCAGCCTCGCGAGGGAGGCTGGAGGGACCAGCCTCGTGAGGACCGCCCCCATGGCAACGCAGGCCTCCCTCCTCTGCCGCCTCCACCAAGGAGGAATGAAGACCAACACCAAGACGATGGGGCTGGGGGCTTCCAAGAGCCGCGTGCAATTGCTTGCATCCTGGGTGGCACCCAGGCCCTAGCCTCACAGCGCATCTTTAAGCAGTTTGCTCGCGAGGTGAATACAGTCCTTCCCAAGCTTGAGGCCACGCGCCCTCTCAGGTGGTATACGTGCGCAATCACGTTCAGTTCCGCAGACCATCTCAAGTGCACGGCAACGGCCGGAACCCTCCCGATGCTTTGCTCCCCAGTTATCAGCAACGTGCAAGTCACCAGGACCCTCGTTGATGGCGGGGCAGGACTCAACGTCCTGTCCGTCGAGACGTTCGACAATCTCCAAGTGCCGTACGACCAGCTTCAGCCGACCAAGCCTTTCTCAGGAGTCACTGATGGTTCCACTATTCCGATTGGGCAGGTTCGCCTTCCGGTCACCTTTGGGCAAAGCAACAACTACCGCACCGAGCTCATCAACTTCGACATCGCTCACATCCGTCTGCCATACAACGCCATCATCGGGTACCCAGCCCTAGCCAAGTTTATGGCAGTGACTCACCTTGGTTACAATGTCCTCAAGATGCCAGGAAGCGGTGGAGTCATCACCGTACCCTGTGAAGAAAGGGACGTAGTGTGCTCGCTCGAGCGTGCGTTCCAAGCCACAACAATCGAAGACCCAGATCGCAGGAGTGGGAGGCCTCTCGAGGCGACCCTCAAGATGAAGAAGGCCTCACCTAGCTCGAGCCACAAGGAGGAAGGCACCTCCGGAGGTATTGCGTGAGGATTCGCGCCCGATCAGGGAGCGCCACCCTATCGCGCATAGGAAGGCGCGCCTGGTGCCCTCCTCAGGCAGGGCTCGTGGGCTCTCTCTTGGAGAGCCGCCGACCTTGCCATGGTCACGGGGGAGGCGCTCGGGCACCACTTGGAGGGGTGCTTTCAAGCACGCTTCCCTCAGGAAGGTACAAGTCAAAGGAGACCAAACCCTCAGGAGTTCATTGCATGGAACACCCATGAGCTACAAGAGTCCAGAGTCATGCGCGGCAGTCGCCGCTTACCTGCCGTGGCCCCGCATCCAGGCGAGGATGGAGGACTGCGCGTCTGCGTCGACGTACCAGGGCTCAACCGAGCTGCGTCTCACGAGCGCCTATGGCCTTCGGCCGTACGATACTGCGAGGGACCACCACACAGCTACGTTCGCATGCCCTTCGGCCTGCCGAGCGTGGTCGCCGCACATCAGCGCCGGTTGAGGAGCATTCTAGAGGCTCAGGAGGTCAGGCATCGCGCAGTCCTGGCGGAGGTGGCGATGGTCCCCGATGACCTGCACGTGCCACCGGAGCCTCCCGAGGCCCCTGGGGCTGGGGGCTCATGAGGGCCGACGTCTTCACCGTGCATCGCTCACTTCCTCAGCATCACTCCATCTTCAACAGAACCAGGTGACATCTTTCAGAGTTCTACCTTCATCTGGGAGCGCCCACAGGGCTACACCATTCCCAGGCCGCATGGGTCCGTCCCCGCGGCGTGTATCCATTTTGTTTATGCTCTTTCCTTACCTTGTTGGGGGCGCCCTTCGGGCTGCATCATCCCCATGCCCCTTGGGCCCGACCCAACGGCAGTCGCTTTTACCTGCGCTTGCCTTAGGATGAAGTTTTCCTTTCACGCTTAATCTGATTCCCATAATTATCACCTATTGCTTGTCGTCATGCAAAGAGCTTGCACGTTAAAAGGGGGGGTGCCTGAGCATCGCGACACATGGGCTCTTACTGGCTCTCCAGCCCTCACCCCCTGGCCTTGACCCACGGCATCGCGACCTGTCATACCAGCGGCGGCTGAGCTCGCTCGAGGGCCGGGACCTGAGGACGTAGAGCATTTGCATTCTAATAACCCTGGAGGAACACACCAATTGATAAAGGCCCAGAGCCAGGCGCAACCCGCCTCGAGGTAGGGCCTCGTGAGTCCCGCGTTGGCTCACGGGTGCCCAGATACACCTCTCCTAGCCCTACCGTGCCGGCCATGTGTCAGGGCGGGGCTGTACACGCCCCGGGGGCTCCTCCCGGAGGGGAGCCTCCTCCCACGCACCAGTGGAAGCACCATGCTCTGCGTTGGCTGACAACACTGCTGAGGAGCGGCTATGCCCATACACATACGGAAGCGCTATGCTCCGCGCTGGTGATAAACAACTGAGGATGGCCCATGGCCGTACCAACCTCAGGGAGCCCAGAGCTCAGTGTCCGGCACCATCGCAATGCCTCCCCTCGGGAGTGCCGCACGAGGGGCCTGGACATGGGGGCTACGCTCGGGCCTCGCCCGAGCGCAAGCCACCCAGCCAGGTCCCTTGGACTTGGTCGTCGCGTGCCACTCCCCGAGCGGAGCCAAGGTACAAAACCCGTTCGCGCGTCAAGGGGGACTCCTGAGCATCGCGACTCAGGAGCCTAACTTGCCAGGTCGCCCCTCACTCTTTAGTCCCGTCCTTGGTTTCCGGTCGGGGCTAACGCTGGGTGAGGTACGCGCGGGGCCGGGCCTTGCCGACGTAGAACGATCAATCCACTCCTCGCTCCCCCCTTCCCTACTTGTTGCTCACGCGTCAAGGGGGACTCCTGAGCATCGCGACTCAGGAGCCTAACTTGCCATGTATCCCCTCACTCCTTAGTTCCGTCCTTGGTTTCCGGTCGGGGCTAACGCTGGGTGAGGTACACGCAGGGCCGGGCCCTACCGACGTAGAGCGTAAGCAAGTAGGAGAGGAAAATGCAAATTCCAGGAAATTCAAAGCAAATATTACAAGCCATAAGATTGTTCCACAATGCCAAACACAAGTTTAAACGCCTCCGCGAGGCATGGTGCATTGTTAGAGGAATAAAAACAGGACAGAAGCCGCGCAAGGATCACTCTCCAGCGGCGCCGCCTCCTAAGGCCGCAGAGCTGGTGGTGCCGCGCCCGGGCAAGATGCTGAAGGTGCGGAACCTCCCCAGCAAAGCTTCAGGTCGGCCTTTCACGGCATCAGCGGCAGCAACGGCAAGGTCGCCCCTCACGAGATCCAGCAGGCCGTCAAGGTCGATGTTGGGGTCGCGCAGGTAGACTTGGCTGAGGACACGCGTCAGCGCCACGGAAGACAGGGCATGCGCCTCGACCTCGGCCGTGGGACCAAGGCCGTCTACGACATCTTCAAGCGCACGGACCAGGAAGGGAAGCAGCTTGGCGGGGCCGTCCTCCGTGCAAGCCAACGGCTCCTCCAGGCCGCTCTCGTAAAGTGTCTCCAACGCGGCATGAGCCTTCTTCTCCATCTTCGCGAAGGCCACCTGATCCTCTGCCAGAACCTTTGCCTTGGCGTCTAGCTCGGCCCTCTCCGCCTGCAGCGACCGCTTCAGCGTCTCCAGTTCGCCGTGGCGGTCATCGAGCTTGGCGCCCCGGTCCTTGACGGCGGCCTCCCGAGCCTTCATCTCCTTCTCTCTCTCCTGGCGTCCATGGGCCTCCTTGGCGAGCTCGTCACGCAAGCCTTGCAGCTCGACCTCCAGCTCCTTGCAGCGAGCCTTGGCAGCCGCAGCATCGCTTAGGGCAGCGTCGTGGGCGGCCTTGGCTTGGTTAGCGGCCTGCTTCTCCCCATCAGAGGCCGCCGCGGCCTGGCTCAGTGCTGCTCAGATGAAGGCAGCGGAGCAGGCCCAGCCAGAAGCTAGCTCTAGGAGCCCGGCCGCCAGGCGAGGGTCCGTGCTCAGGAGATCCTACCGCAGCTGGCTCAGTTCGCTGGCGACTTGGTTCAGGACGGCGACAGAGGAAGCAGAAGAAGCGGGAACTGGCGGAGCAGGTGAAGAAGATGGTGGCGTGATCACGGTTTGGCGGGAAGGAACGCCCTGGGCCTTGGCCGCCCGACTGCAGCATCGGGCGCAGTCGACTCCAGAGTCAGCGGGGCGACGGGGGCTGCCTCCTCGCCGAGGCGTCCCAGTCGGCCTCGCGAGAGCGATCGGACCAGAGAGGCGCGAGCCGCGCCGTCTTCCTCCCCAGCGGACGAAGGCACCGCCCCGGCAGAAGGACTGGCCCCAAGCAGGGCCGCAGAAGCCCCCCTCAACCTCTTTGCCGCAGGCGCCGGCCTAACAAGAGAGCATGGACATCAAGCCTCGGCGGCAGAAATCAAGCAAAGCAGGAGTCGGGCACTTACTGGTCGTTGCTCACTAACCCAAGTAACCTCCGGCCGAACTTGAAGCCCGAGAGCCTGCGACTCGGGTCAGCTTCAGAAGGCTCAGAAGCAGAAGCCACGTCGGGAGGGCTGGGGCTGGTTTCAGACCGCCCTGTGGTCAGAACCGGCCCTGGTGGAACCAGCCCCGACCTGCCCTTCCTTCTGACCAAGGGAGAGTCCTCCCCTCCTCACCCGGTGTCAGCATCGTCATCATCCGGCATGGAGAGGAGGGCCCGAGACCTGAGCCGAGGCCAGGACTCCCCCGACTCTTCGCCAGTCGCCTCGAAGACAGACTCTTCCTCCTCCGCTTCTTCGTCCTCCTCACTCTCGCTGGAGTTGCCAGAGGACACGTTCACCATCGCCAGCACTGCAAGATCCTCGGGAGCTGCCGCGGGCACTAGCCCCTCACCGTTAAAGGTGGGCATGGCGCTCACCACCTGCCCCCAGTCATCCCGAAGGAACAGGGGGACGGGAGCGCTCACCGGGCTCGTCACATCTCCCCCAACCAAGGAATGGAGGGCCGTGAGCAGATCCTCATCGGACAGGGCCTCCGAGCTTAGGCGCAAGGCGGCTCCCGCTTCCCCGAGCCTCCACAATGGGAGCGAGTGCTCCTGGAGAGGAGCCACCCGGTGCACCCAGAACTCCCTCAGGAGCGAGGCCCCGATCAGCTTCGCCGCCCCCAAGTTGCTTGGCCTCAGGTCCGCGTTCATCCTCTTCAGCACTGCCTTCGCACGAGGGTCGACGAGCTCCACGCGGGACCACGCGTCGACGGCCTTGGGCTGCCCCGTAGGCAGCACCAGACGGGGGTGGAGGCGCCCGACGTCCACCATGACCCATTTGCTCCGGAAGCCTTCGATCCTCTTCCCAGGCTTCGAGATAGCATTGGAATTGGAGTACGCAATGAAGCTCGCACATGCGGAGACTTGGACACCAGAAACTCGGAGGGAAAAATAGTGGCGCAGCAAGGCCACCAAGGGCTTCACACCAACATGAGCCTCGCAATAGTAGGAAAAAATCGCCAGGAGAAGAACAGAGTTGGGGTGGAGGTGCAGAGCCTGTAAGTTGTACTGGCGGAGAACAGCAAAGAAGAACTCAGAGAAAGGCGGCACCAGACCGGCGACAATGGCGCTCACGAAGAGCGGATAGAAAGTGCTCCCCTTGACTTCAGGCTGGTCGGAGCCGGCCTTGAGCACGGTCGCCCCCTTGATGCCCTGCGCCACCGTCATCAGGCGCGTGAGGGCGAGGTTCTTCTCCGACAGGTTCGGGGAATCCAGGGCCAGCGAGTACCAAGCATCAGCCGGAGACTTGCGAGGCGCCATGGCATGCCGGATGCGAAGGATTGAGACGGATCTGGAGGATTTAGGGAGCAAGAGGAAGGAGAGCGAGAAAGGGGATCTAGGGCAAGACGGACGAGAGCAGGGCAAGTAAGCCTGGCCAGGGCACCCCCTTTGGTCAGTCGTGCAATTCCCAAGGCGTCATGGGGAAGCGCAGACGCCCACGCCCAATCAACCGCCACGCGGTGCCCAAGGCCGCAGGCTGTTAGGGCCTGCGGCGCTTCGTGCTTGCCCCTTCGCTTCTCTGCTAAGCCAAGCCCGTGCGCACCTTGGGCCCGGGGGCTACTGTCGGCATTCTGGGAATGGGGGTCCCCAGACTTGCCTGCCTACGGCCTGCGGCGTGGCTCAAGTGGGGGCCCAGCACGCCCATCTTCATCAACTCAAGCTCAAGACCCTCGCGAAGGGCCAAGCCTCGCGGGGTGGACGACCGGAAGCTTCCTCAAAGACAGCCTCTTCAGGAAGGCCCACGAGGAGGAGGAGAGATCAATGCAAGGGTACCTCGCGAGGATCCCATGACGCAAGCCATGACGATCGAGGCCAGGCGGGCGCCGGCCTGTGCAGGGTCCTTGTTTCCCCTTTGGTGCAAAGGGGGCAAGCACAGGCCAAGGCATCAGGCAAAGGTTACCATTCCGGTGCAACGAGACCAAGACCAGCCGGACGGCCGGACGGAGGTCACCATGGAGCCCAAGACGGCGTCATCACCAGTGCTTTTGGCAGCCGAAGACCACCTTTGGTCAGGATAACTAGATGTTCCCCTTCAACATGGCCAATTGTTGGCGCCCTTCCCGCTCAATTATTCGGGGAGAGGCCCAGGGCCTCTATAAGTAGAGCTAGCCTCCACAAAGGAAAATGCAGGACGAGGAAGAGAAAGAGGAGAAGAAGGGAAAAAGGGAAAAGAGAGAGAAACCCAGTAGAGACTAAGTAGAACACACCGCACCAGCTCAAGAACAGCCCTCGCGAGGCTGTTCTTCCCATGTACTGTCCATCATCAGCCCCAGAGGCAATCCACCACGCCACACACTGGAGTAGGGTATTAAACCACAACGATGGCCCAAACCAGTATAAACCTCATGTCTCTTGTGTTGTTCATCATTTTCATCTTAGTTTGCACGAGAGGATTGGACGTAGATCGGTAGGGGAGAGATCTCCGCGCGCACCCCAGTGTTCGAACCTCAAGGGTCTGCCGGAACCCAAAATCCGACACGCAGATATTTGGTTTGTGATTGGGTAATCCTTACCAATTATTTGTTCATATCCGTACCTTGTTGATTTATTCATCTACCTTTTATCTAAGTGGCTTCTCAGTTTATGGGAGTGTGATTATTTACTTTGGAATTCATTCATTCATCCTTGTTCGAATGTTAAGGCTATATGTTGCAATTTCGATCCATTGATTCAGCTTGAATATATGTCTTTCAAGATGCTAACGGATGTCAACATCTTCAGGATGGCTCCTCCAACGCATCAGAATCCGGAACCTCCGCCACCACCTCCACCTCAGGAGGCATGGCAAACTATCATGGCCGCCACCAACGCCAACACTCAGATGCTTTTGCAACTCTTGCAAGAGCGCAACCAAGGGCAAGGCAACCAAGGAAATCAAGGCCAAGGCAACAATCAACCTCAGTTTGCCACCGTCAATCAGTTCCTCACAAACCAGCCGAAGTCCTTCAGTAACTGTGTCGAGGCCATAGACGCCGACGACTAGCTCGTGGATATCTGCAAACATTTTGAGTGTAGAAATGTCAGGCCTGAGGACTTTGTCAAGTTTGCTTTGTTTCAACTCAAAGACCAAGCTACTGAGTGGTATCAACAATACAGAGATTCCAGAGGAGTCGTGTGATTACCTGGGATGATTTCCACCGAGACTTCAAAGCTCACCATATTCCTCAAAGTGTTGCTGAGAGTAAGCACGAGGAGTTCTGCAATCTCAAGCAAGGCAGCATGTCTGTTTACCAATACAACATCCTGTTTTAGAGGCTCGCTCGCTTTGCTAAACAAGATGTCCCTGACGAGAAGAGCATGATTTATCAATTCAGAGGTGGCCTCAGAGAAGATCTGCAATTAGCTCTCGTGCTTTTTGAGCCGACCAAGTATGATGAATTCTACAACATGGCACTAAAGCAAGAGGCCGCTCAGCTCAAGTGCGATGCTTCTAAGAAGAGAGTCAGGGATGCAACTCCATCTTCTTCTTCAACTCAAGTGGCAGCTAAGCAACAGAAGTTCTGGTTGCCTCCTCCTCCTCCGTTCCGTCAGCATTATTAGCAGAAGAGTAAAGGTGGTAATGAAACTTCCCACCCTCCCAATCTAGGCTATCAGAACAAAGCTCCGTCTCATGCTCCAAGGTCAAGTGCTCCTTATCACCCTCCGCTCTCAGAGGTTACTTGCAACAAGTGTCAGCAAAAAGGGCTATGCAAACAAATGCTTCAACCAAAGGCGCCTTCCACCCCCTCCTCCTGTGAGATCTGCCAGCAATGCAGTGGTCAAGCATAATCCCAATTTTGCAAAGGTCAACATGATGAACGCAGATCAGGCAGAGGACTCTTCAGAAGTGATCATGGGTAACCTTCCAGTTAACTCCATTCCCGCTAAAGTCTTATTCGATACTGGTGCATCGCATTCTTTCATGTCATTCCCATTTGCATCGGAGCACAATATTGACACAGAGGTTTTGTCCAAAGTCATGGAAGTTGTTTCTTCGGGAAAGCTTTTGACTTCTAGTTTGGTTGCTCCCGATGTCTCTGTCCAGTTTGGAGACTATAAGTTTCTGTCCTCTCCAATTGTTCTTGGCGACTCTGATATTGATCTAATTCTCGACATGGACTGGCTTTCTAAGCACAAGGCTCAGCTTGATTGTGCTGCCAGGCAGATTCAATTGACACACTCGTCTGAGGATGTCATCATCTATGCCGCTCGTGATGATACCATTCGGCTATTTTCTCTCAATGAGAAGGGCGAGTTGGATGCCATCTCTCAGATTCCAGTCGTTTGTGAATATCAAGACGTCTTCCCAGAAGAGCTTCCGGGAATGCCTCCTCACCGGCCAGTTGAATTCGTCATCGATCTTGAGCCTGGAATGGAACCTGTTTGCAAGCGTCCTTACAAGCTTGGACCAAAAGAGTTGAAGGAGCTGAAGAAACAACTCGATGAACAAGAGCACATGGGTCTAATCCAACCAAGTTCTTCTCCATGGGGTTGTGGTGTTCTTTTTGTCAAGAAGAAGGATGGAACAGAACAACTTTGTGTCAACTACCGTCCATTGAACAAGAAAACAATAAAGAACAAGTACCCACTTCCCAACATCAATGAGCTATTCGAGCAACTTAAAGGTGCTCAAGTTTTCTCCAAGCTTGACCTCCGTATGGGTTATCATCAGATTCACATTTGTGAACAAGATATCCCCAAGACAACATTCAGAACAACCTATGGTTCTTAGGAATATACTGTCATGCCTTTCGGCCTTGTCAATGATCTTCCAACATTCTCTCGCATGATGAACTTCATCTTCAACCCTTACACAAATGATTCGTCCTGGTGTATCTCGATGATATTTTGGTCATTTCCAAGAATAAGGAGGATCATGCCAAGCATTTGAGATTGGTACTCGACAAACTCAGAGAACATTAGTTCTATGCGAAGTTTTCAAAGTGTGAGTTTTGGCTCGATGAGGTTCTCTACCTTGGCCATATCATATCTGCCAAGGGCATTGCAGTTAATCCTGAGAAGGTGTCTGCAATTGTGAATTGGGAACCGCCTCAAAATGTCAAGCAGCTCTGCAGCTTTCTTGGGCTTGCAAGCTGTTGTCGAAGATTCGTTGAGAATTTATCTAAGATTGCAAAGCCTCTTTCCAACCTCCTCCAGAAGCATGTCAAGTATGTCTGGACACCTGAGTGTGATGTTGCTTTCAACACCCTCAAAGAGAAGTTAGTCACAACTCCTGTTTTAACTCCTCCTGATGAATCCAAACCATTCGAAGTTTTCTGTGATGCCTCCCTGCAAGGTCTCGGTGCTGTGTTAATGCAAGAGAAGAAAGTTGTGGCTTATACCTCTCGCCAGTTGAAGCCCAGCGAAAAGAACTACCCCACTCATGACCTCGAGTTGGCGGTAGTTGTCCATGCTCTATTAACTTGGAGACATCTCTTGTTGGGGAGGAAAGTGGACATCTTCACGGATCATCAGAGCCTCAAGTACATCTTCACTCAGCCCAACCTCAACCTCAGGAAGACTCGTTGGGTCGAAATGATTCAAGAGTACAATCCGAGTATTGAATATACTCCAGGCAAGGCCAATGTCATTGTAGATGCTTTGAGCAGGAAGGCTTACTTCAACAGCTTAATTCTCAAGCCACTACTAGGAAAAGGGCTATAGATGAAATTGACACTAATGGCACACCAGACATGTGGTGCGCCACTACTATATATTAAGGGCGCACCATGTGTTGGTGCGCCATGAGTGTCCAAATACTAATGGCGCACCACATCCACGGTGCGCCATTAGTAACAAGATTTTTTTATTTTTTTTAAAAACTAGTAATGGCGCACCAGGGGATAGTGTGCCATTACTAGTTAAACTAGTAATGCCGCACCACATCCACGGTGCGCCATTAGTATATTTTTTCAATTTTTTTAATTTTTTTTCAAAACTAGTAATGGCGCACCAGGGGATAGTGCGCCATTACTAGTTAAACTAGTAATGGCGCACCACATCCATGGTGCGCCACTAGTCTTTTTTTTCAATTTTTTGTTCAATTTTTTTATATTTTTTGAAAACCAGTAATGGCGCACCGTGGGAGTGGTGCGCCATTCCTAGTTCAACTAGTAATGGTGCACCACTCCCACAGTGTGCCATTACTAACTTGGCCCAAAAATTCCCTCGCATGCACACACCCCTCCCGTGGACCGCCTTCTCAGTTTTAAAAAAAATTAAAAGAAAATGATGAAAATGTCAAAAAAAAATAAGTTTCCCATGTGATATGTGGTCTAGTTGTTGGGAAAATTTACAAACATGAATTTCGACTTTATTTGCAAAATCTCTCAGGAATTTGTAAAATGGGCATAACTTTTGCATAGGAACCCCGTTACACATTTTTAAAATCCTCAAAAACCTAACAGAAAAAAAGTTACGAGGCTTTTAAGATCTGGAGGCAAAAAAATTCAAAAAACTTCAAACTTACTAGTGGCACACCATATGCTAGGTGCGCCACTAGTAACAGAAAAAAATTAGTTTCGATTTTTTTCGGGAATTTTTTTTCAAAATATGATACGTAATACGTAACATGAACATGAACAAAGTCCTAAACATCAACAAGGTTTAATAGGATTGATATGCTAGATATATCAACAAGTGCCTGTGAAGTGAGCTGGTGCTGGGGTTGGATAGATCTCTGAAGTTAAGCGTGCTGGGGCTGGAGTAGTGTGAGGATGGGTGACCTTTCGGGAAGTTTGACCACGGAGTGCGATTTGACCTGAGATTAAGCATATTGACCCGAGATTAAGCCATAGTGACCCGAGATTAAGAAAAAAAATTGAAAAAAAATTGAATTTTTTTTATTACTAATGGTACACTTCTATGTGGTGCACCATTACTAAGTCAGATAGTAATGGCGCACCTCTAGGCATACTAATGGCGCACTACAGGTGCGCCATTAGTATCTGGTATACTAATGGTGCACTCGCGCACCAGTGGTGCGCCATTAGTAAAAAATACTAGTGGCGTGGTACTAATGGCGCACCAGTAGTGCGCCATTAGTAGGCAAAACTGGTGCGCCACTAGTTGGCCTTTTCCTAGTAGTGAGCCCTTCCAACCTGACCTTTGTGAAGCTTTCCGCAAACTAAATCTCCAAGTTGTTCCTCAAGGCTTCCTTGCCAACCTCCAAGTCTCTCCTACTTTGGAAGATCAAATTCATGAGGCACAACTTCTTGATGCCACGGTGAAGAAGGTGAAAAATGGGATCGCCAAGAGACAACCCAAATACAAGTGCTATCGCCTTGATGACAAATATACTCTATTCTTCGAGGATCAAATTGTGGTTCCTAAGGGTGATCTACGTGAAGTCATTATGAATGAGGCTCACAATTCCCTCCTATCCATTCATCCTGGAAGTACGAAGATGTACCATGACCTCAGGAAGTCGTATTGGTGGACTCGAATGAAGCGAAAAACTGCTCAGTTCGTGAATGAATGTGATGTCTGCAGAAGAGTGAAAGCAGAACACCAATGGCCAGCTGGTCTCCTCCAACCTCTTGCCATTCCAGAATGGAAGTTTGACCATATTGAGATGGACTTTGTGACTGGATTTCCCAAGTCCAAGCATGGCAATGATGCTATCTTTGTTGTCATCGACAAGCTTACAAAAGTGGCTCATTTTCTTCCTATCAAAGAATTTATCATAGCAGCTCAGTTGGTAGAGCTATATACCTCCAGGATTGTCTCCTTGAATGGCATTTCGCAATTGATATATTCAGATCGTGGAAGCTTCTTCACTTCTAAGTTCTGGGACTCCTTCCAGAAGGCCATGGGCACGAACATTCGGTTTAGCACAGCCTTCGATCCTCAAACTAGTGGCCAAGTCGAGCGAGTCAATCAAATTCTTGAAGATATGATTAGGGCTTGTGTCATTTCTTTCAGTATGAAAAGGGAAGATTGTCTCCCATATGTCGAGTTCTCCTACAACAACAGCTTCCAGGCGAGTTTGGGCAAGGCCCCATTCGAGTTTCTCTATGGCAGAAAGTGCCGCACCCCTCTTAATTGGTCAGAGACTGGTGAACGCCAACTTCTTGGTAATGACTTAATCACAGAGGCTGAAGAAATGTGCAAAGTCATCCATGAAAATCTCAAAGCTGCGCAATCGCGCCATAAGAGTTACTATGATAGCAAGCATCATGACTTGGCTTTCGAGATCGGAGACCATGTCTACCTCTGCGTCTCTCCAATGAAAGGTACTCGTCGCATCGGTATCAAAGGGAAGCTTTCCCCTAGATACGTGGGTCCTTTCAAGATAATTGGAAAAAGAGGCGACCTCGCCTATCAACTTGAGTTTCCGTCCAACTTCGCAAATGTGCACGACGTGTTTCACGTGTCACATCTTCGCAAGTGCTTCAAGACTCCTGACCGCACCATCAACTTCGAAGAGATTGATCTCCAAGAAGACATGTCTTATCATGAGCATCCCGTTGCTATCCTTGAAAAAACCGAGCGCAAGACTCGCAACAAGTCTATCAAATTCCTGAAAGTGAAATGGTCACAACTCCGTTACGAATATCCGGAGTTCTTTCAGTCCTAGATCTCGGGTTGAGATCCTTCCGTAGTGGTGGAGTGTTGTAACGCCCCGGATGTACCTTGCCATATTTGTACTCCAACTCTTGCCATTTTTGGCTCTAAGTTATGAGTTTCCCTTCGTGGTTGGGTTTGTCTTTGTTTTTATTTTTGTCCATGTCATGCATTTCATATCATGTCATCATGTGCATCTCATTTGCATACGTGTTCGTCTCATGCATCCGAGCATTTTCCCTGTTGTCCGTTTTGCAATCCGACACTCCTACGTCCTCCGGAGCCCCCCTTTTGCCTCTTTTCATGAGTGGGTGTTAAAGATTCTCGGAATGGACTGAGATTTTCCAAGCGGCCTTGGTACACCACCGGTAGACCGCCTGTCAAATTTCGTGTCATTTGGAGTCCGTTTGATACTCCAACGGTTAACCGGGGAACCGTAAAGGCCTCGTGTGTGTAGCAGCCCAACACCACTCCAAAACGGCCCAATAACCCTTCCAAACCCCTTCCATGCCCTCCGTCGTCGGATGTCGATCGTGTGGGTGAAAACTACACCACATTCGGACACTCCTACCTCCCCCTACCTATATATATGTGATCTCCACCGAAATTTCGGGTCTAACCCTAGCTCTCCCTCTCCTCGCGCCACCGGACACATCCGTCCGAGTCGGACGCGTCCGTGCCGCCGCCACCGGCGAATCGCGGCCTGCCACGTGGCGCGCCCGCCGCCCCGCGCCGCCGGCCTGCCTGGCCCGTGGCCGGCCCTCCCGCGCGCTGACCGGGCCGTGCCCCGCCGCCGCCTCTCCTCCCAGCCCGCGCGGCGCCCCGCGCCTTCCGCCGCTCGACGCCGACCGCCGCCTCCACCATGCCGCCTCCGCCGCCGTCCGTCCGCCGTCCGCCGCCCGTCGTCTGCGTCGCCTCCCCGCGGCGCCCCATGCCAGGATCTGGCCGGATCCGGCGAGATCCGGCCCGGACCCGCCTCCTCCGGCCTTCCCCCTCTCGTTCCGGCCGCCACACAGTCCAACTCCGGCGAGCCCAGATCTGCCTCGACTTCCGTGCCAAGAAAAACCCTAGATCCCGTTGACTTTCGCGAGGTCGTTTTCCCACTAAGTCTTTTTCCCCTCATGTTTTAAGCCCCTGTTCATCATGCCATAACTTGTTGCACACTACTCCGTTTCATGCGCATAATATATCAAATTGTTCATCATGATGTGCGCTTCATTTTGTTCCATTGTGACATGCTTGTTTGAGTCCATCTTGATGCCCAAATGATTGATGCAAGAGTGCTATAAATTGTTAGTTCCTGTTTCTTATGAGAGTATGAGGATTTGTTATTTTTGCTACATTTGTTGTGTGCTGCATATGGGCATGAGCTCTACATGTATTTTGATTTATGCCATGCCATATTTAAAGGGGTGTTTTCCATGTATTTTTGTGATCATTGTGGTGACTAGCACAAGCATGCATAGTAGCCTTCATGATATTGCTGATTTCAGGGACTTAGGTTTTTGCTAAGTCCTTGCTCTGCTGTTATTTTTAGGCCATGTATCCATGATGCTATAGTGAATCCCATGCTTGTTTTGAGTACCTTCAGTAAGGATGATTTGGACATATGGTTATGCTATATCCATCCATGCCCATGTTTGCAATTATGGAGTGCCCTAGCATGACTTAATCTTGCTCTACTTGTGCTATAAAATGTTCCTGGCAGATTGTTTACATGTTAATCAATTTTGCCATGGTTGTTGTAGTTGATCCAAGCATGCTATAAACTTGTTCTTGCCATGGTTAGCCTTATGATCATGTCTTATTGATGGTAGTATGCTTATCTTGTCATGCAATGCCTTGTGGTGAGTGCATCGAGCTCGCAAAGATGCCTTAATAATTCTGTTTATGCCATGCTCAGTTTTCTGCTAAGTCTGAATCTGTTAATGAAACTTGCTATGTTTACATGGGTGCCATCATATTTTCTATGCCCTTTTGACTCATGGTCAGTAAGGGACTTTTGTTCTATGCTTTGAGTAGATTCATGCCATGCCTTTGTCTGCTATATGTGCTTTGTTGCTATGTTGGAGTGCAGTAGCTTAGTTTATTGTTGCATTCTAGATGGCATTGTGTTGTTAATCACAGAATTGTGCCATTATTGTTTTGCTTGCCATTTGCAAACCATGCATCCGATTCCGGTGATATTTATATCGATTTCGACCGAAATCATCTCATCTTTCCAGCGGCACACTTGGTTTGCCAAGTTGATGCCTTGATCAATCTTTTCCTTCCGGAGCATG
The DNA here is from genome assembly GCF_002162155.2 of Triticum dicoccoides. Taxonomy (NCBI): domain Eukaryota; kingdom Viridiplantae; phylum Streptophyta; class Magnoliopsida; order Poales; family Poaceae; genus Triticum; species Triticum dicoccoides. The sequence goes on from NC_041392.1 coordinate 159,906,424, forward strand.
CATATGCATTGCATATCACATCTCACATGTCATGCCATGTTTTGCATCATGTTGCTTGCGCATTGCATCGTGGTTGATTGTTTTCCTTTTGCTTGTGTTCTTGCTTTGGGTAGAGCTGGGAGACGAGTGCATGATCGAGGAACCCGTTGAGTACGCTTACAAGGATCAAGCTTTCGTCAACTCTGAGAACTTTACAGGCAAGATGACCATACCCTTGAAATCACTTCTATCTTTGCTTGCTAGTTGTTCGCTCTATTGCTATGCCGCGATGCCTACCACTTGTTATATCATGCCTCCCATATTGCCATGTCAAGCGTCTAACCCACCTTTCCTAGCAAACCATTGTTTGGCTATGTTACCGCTTTGCTCAGCCCCTCTTATAGCGTTGCTAGTTGCAGGTGAAGATGAAGTTTGTTCCTTGTTGGAACATGGATATTTGTTGGGATATTGTTATTATATATTGTTTACTTTAATGCATCTATATACTTGGTAAAGGGTGGAAGGCTCGGCCTTATGCCTGGTGTTTTGTTCCACTCTTGCCGCCCTAGTTTCCGTCATACCGGTGTTATGTTCCTTGATTTTGCATTCCTTACGCGGTTGGATGTTATGGGAACCCCTTGACGGTTTGCCTTGAATAAAACTCCTCCAGCAAGGCCCAACTTTGGTTTTACCATTTGTCACCTAAGCCTTTTCCCCTTGGGTTCCATGGACTCAGGGATCATCTTTATTTAAACCCCCCCCCCCAGGCCAGTGCTCCTCTGAGTGTTGGTCCGAACTGAGTAGACTGTGGGGCCACCTCAGGCCAACTTGAGGTTTGGTTTTACTCGTAGGATGTCTCATCCGGTGTGCCCTGAGAACGAGATACGTGTGACTCCTATCGGGATTTTTCAGCACGTCGGGCGGCTTTGTTGGTCTTGTTTTACCATCATTGAAATGTCTTGTAACCGGGATTCCGAGTCTGATCGGGTCTTCCTGGGAGAAGGAATATCCTTTGTTGACCGTGAGAGCTTGTGATGGGCTAAGTTGGGACACCCCTGCAGGGTTTTGAACTTTCGAAAGCCGTGCCCGTGGTTCTGGGAAGATGGGAATTTGTTAATATCTAGTTGTAGAGAACTTGACACTTAACTTAATTACAATGAATCAACTGCGTGTGTAGCCGTGATGGTCTCTTTTCGGCGGAGTCCGAGAAGAGAACACAGTCTCGTGTTATGCATGAACGTAAGTAGTTTCAGGATCACTTCTTGATCATTTTAGCTTCTCAACCATGCATTGCTTGTCTTCTCGCTCTCTTTTGCGTAAGTTAGCCTCCATACATGCTAGTGCTTGCTGCAGCTCCACCTCACTACCTTTCCTACCCATAAGCTTAAATAGTTTTGATCGCGAGGGTGTGAGATTGTTGAGTCCCCGTGACTCACAGATACTTCCAAACAGATGCAGGTGCCGATGATGCCAGTGCAGGGGATGCTACCGAACTCAAGTGGGAGTTCGACAAGGATTCGGGCCGTTACTACGTGTCTTTTCCGGAGGATCAGTAGAGGAGCCCAGTTGGGGCCATCGGGGACCTAGCATTTGGGGTTGTCTTTATTTATGTTGGTTCCGTAGTAGGACCTTGATCGTATTCTAGATGATGTATGATATATTTATGTATTGTGTGAAGTGGCGATTGTAAGCCAACTCTTTATCCCTTTCTTATTCAGTACGTGGGATGTGTAAAGATTACCCCTGTTGCGACATGCCTACTATGCGGTTATGCCTCTAAGTCGTGCTCCGACACGTGGGAGATATAGCCGCATCATGGGTGTTACCCTGCCCCCTTAGGCAGAGGCCGAATTGGAGAAGGAACAAGGGGGGGGGGGTTCGGCTCCCCTTCCTTTCTCCCTTCCCCTCCCTTTTCTCTCTGGCAAAAAAAGGAAGGGGGGAGGCCGAATTGGGGAGGACCCCATGTAGGATTCCTCCTACTTGGCGTGCCCCCTTGCTGCTCCCCTCCCCCTCCCACCTATATATACGTGGGGAGGGGGTGCCTAGAACACACAACAACAATCGTTAGCCGTGTGCGGTGCCCCCCTCCACAGTTTACACCCCCGATCATAGTTTTACGGTGCTTAGGTGAAGCCCTATAAGAATCACTTCACCATCACCGTCACGATGTCGTCGTGTTGACGGAACTCATCTACTTCCTTGACACCTTGCTGGATCAAGAAGGCGAGGGGTGTCATCGCGCTGAATGTGTGCAGAACTCCAAGGTGCCATACGTTCGGTACTCGATCGGTCGGAGCTAGAAGAGGTTCGACTAGATCAACCGCGTTGTCAAACGCTTCCGCTTTCAGTTTACGAGGGTACATAGACACACTCTCCCCTCTAGTTGCTATGCATCTCCTAGATAGATCTTGCGTCAGCGTAGGAATTTTTTTTAAATTGCATGCTACGTTTCCCAATAGTGGCATCTGAGCCAGGTCTATGCGTAGATGATATGCACGAGTAGAACACAAAGAGTTGTGGGCGGTGATCATCATACTGCTTACCACCAATGTCTTATTTTGATTCGGCGGTATTGTGGGATGAAGCGGCCCGGACCAACCTTACATGCCCATGTTCATGAGACCAGTTCCACCGACAGACACAGAACTAGTTTTGCATAAAGCTGGTTGGCGGGTGTATGTTTCTAGTTGAATCAAATTTGACTACAGTTGATCCTTGTTGAAGGTTAAAACAGCAAACTTGATAAATCACCGTTGTTGTTTTGATGCGTAGGTAAGAAAGGTTCTTGCTAGAAGCCCGTAGTAGCCACGCAAAACTTGCAACAACAAAGTAGAGGACGTCTAAGTTGTTTTTGCAGGGCATGTTGTGATGTGATATGGTCAAGACATGATGTGATATACGTTGTTGTATGAGATGATCATGTTTTGTAAAAGTTATAGGCAACCGACATGAGCCTTATGGTTGTCTCTTTATTGTATGAAATGCAAATGCCATGTAATCACTTTACTTTATCACTATACATTAGTGATAGTTGTGGAAGCAATAGTTGGTGAGACGACCACGACGCTACGATGGAGATCAATGTGTCAAGCCGGTGACAATGGAGATCATGACGATGCTTTGGAGATGGAGATCAAAAGCACAAGATGATGATGGCTATATCATGTCACATATGTTGATTCCATGTGATGTTTATCTTTTATGCATCTTATTTTTCTTAGTATGGCGGTGGCTGATGTCGCTTGAAACTACATCGGTATTTCCCCAAAGAGGAAGGAATGATGCAGCACAGCTGCAGTAGGTATTTCCCTCAGATGTGAAACCAAGGTTATCGAACCAGTAGGAGAACCAAGAAACACAACGTAAACAACACCTGCACACAAATAACAACTACTCGCAACCCGACGTGTAAAAGGGGTTGTCAATCCCTTTCGGGTAGCGGCGCCTCAAGGTAAGCAAACATATGTGAATAAAATTGTAGTATATTGATAGATCAAACGCCAAATAAAATAAATAATAATAAATTTTAGCAAGGTATTTTTGTATTTTTGGTTTAATAGATCTGAAAATAAAAGCAAAGGAAAATAGATAGCAAAGGCAAATAATATGAGAAAGAGACACGGGGCTGTAGGTTTCACTAGTGGCTTCTCTAGAGAAAAAAGCAAACGGTGGGTAAACAAATTACTATTGGGAAATTGATAGAACTTCAAATAATCATGACGATATCCAGGCAATGATCATTATATAGGTATCACGTCCAAGATTAGTAGACCAATTCCTGCCTGCATCTACTACTATTATTCCACACATCGACCGCTATCCAACATGCATCTAGTGTATTAAGTTAATGGAGAAACGGAGTAATGCAATAAGAACGATGACATGATGTAGACAAGATCTATCTATGTAGAGATAGACCCCATTGTTTTATCCTTATTGGCAACAATACATACGTGTCGATTCCCCTTCTGTCACTGGGATCAAGCACTGTAAGATCGAACCCACTACAAAGCACCTCTTCCCATTGCAAGATAAATAGTTCAAGTTATCCAAACGAAACCCAAATATCGGAGAAGAAATATGAGGCTATAATCAATCACGCATAAAAGATATCAAAGAAACTCAAACACTTTCATGGATATAAAAAAGATAGATCTAATCATAAAGTCGAAGTTCATCCGATCCCATGAAACACACCGCAAAAAGAGTTACATCATATGGATCTCCAAGAGACCATTGTATTGAGAATTCAGTGAGAGAGAGGAAGCCATCTAGCTACTAACTACGGACCTGAAGGTCTACAAAGAACTACTCACGCATCATCGGAGAGGCACCAATGGAGGTTGTGAACCCCATCCATGATGGTATTTAGATTGGATCTGGTGGTTCTGTACTCTATGGCGGCTATAATCAATCATCCATTCGCACCCTAGGATTTCTGGAATATTGGGGTATTTATAGAGCAAAGAGGCGGTCTGGGGGGCACCCGAGGTGGGCACAACCCACCAGGGCGCTCTTGGGCCTCCTGGCACGCCCTGGTGGGTTGTGTCGTCCTTGGAGCATCCCCCAGGTGTAGCCTTGGCCCACTAGGTGTCTTTTGGTCCATAAAAAATCTCCGCAAAGTTTCATTGCATTTGGACTCCTTTTGGCATTGATTTCCTGCGATGTAAAAAACATGTAGAAAATAACAACTGGCACTTGGCACTATTGTTGGGGAACGTAGTATTTCAATAGTTTTCCTATGATCATGCAAGATCTATCTAGCAGAAGCATAGCAACGAGCAGGGAGAGTGTGTCCACGTACCCTCGTAGACCGAAAGCGGAAGCGTTTAGTAACACGGTTGATGTAGTCGAATGTCTTCACGATCCAACCGATCCAAGCACCGAACGTACGACACCTCCGTGTTCAGCACACGTTCAGCTTGATGACGTCCCTCGATCTTTTGATCTAGTTGAGGACGAGGGAGAGTTCCATCAGCACGATGGCGTGGCGATGGTGATGATGAAGTTACCGGCGCAGGGCTTTGCCTAAGCACTACCACGATATGACCGAGGTGTGTAACTATGGATGGGGGCACCGCACACGGCTAAGAGTAGGCTTGGTGTGCCTTTGGGGTGCCCCCTCCCACGTATATAAAGGGGGAGGAGAGGTGGTCGGCCCAAGGGGGCACGCCAGGTGTGGGGAGTCCTACTAGGACTCCCCAGTCCAAGTAGGATTCCCCTGTCCTTTTTCCTTTTTCAGAATAGCAAAAAGGGAAAAGAGAGGAGGAGTAGGAGAGGGAAAGGGGGGCACCGCCCCGACCCCTTGTCCAATTCAGATTGGCAAGGGGGGCACCTCCCTGGCCGGCCCTCTCTCCTCCACTAAGGCCCATGTGTGGCCCATTAACTTCCGGGGGGGGGGTCTGGTAGCCCCTGGTACTCCGAAACTTATCTGATACTTCTCGAAACCATTCCGGTGTCCGAATATAACCTTCCAATATATGAATCTTCAACTCTCAACCATTTCGAGACTCCTTGTCACGTCCGTGATCTCATCCGGGACTCCGAACAAACTTCGGTCATCAAATCACATAACTCATAATACAAATCGTCATCGAACGTTAAGCATGCGGACCCTACGGGTTTGAGATCTATGTAGACATGACCCAGACACATGTCCGGTCAATAACCAATAGCGTAACCTGGATGCTCATATTGGCTCCTACATATCTATGAAGATCTTTATCGGTCAAACCGCATAACAACTTACGTTGTTTCCTTTGTCATCGGTATGTTACTTGCCCGAGATTCGATCGTCGGTATCATCATACCTAGTTCAATCTCGTCACGGGCAAGTCTCTTTACCCGTTCCGTAATGCATCATCCTGTGGCTAACTCATTAGACACATTGGTTGCAAGGCTCATAGTGATGTGCATTACCGAGAGGGCCTAGAGATACCTCTCTAATACACGGAGTGACAAATCCTATCTCGATCTATGCCAACTCAATAAACACCATCGGAGACAGCTATAGAGCATCTTTATAATCACCCAGTTACGTTGTGATGTTTGATAGCACACAAGGTGTTCCTCCGGTATTTGGGAGTTGCATAATCTCATAGTCTGAGGAACATGTATAAGTCATGAAGAAAGCAATAGCAATAAAACTAAACGATCATTATGCTAAGCTAACGGATGGGTCTTGCCATCACATCATTCTCCAATGATGTGATCCCGTTCATCAAATGACAACACAGGTCTATGGTCAGGAAACTTAACCATCTTTGATTAACGAGCTAGTCTAGTAGAGGCATACTAGGGACACTCTGTTTGCCTATGTATTCACACATGTACTAACTTTCCGGTTAATACAATTCTATCATGAATAATAAAAATTTATCATGATATAAGGAAATATAAATAACAACTTTATTATTGCCTCTACTAATCCCGAAGGTAGATGTAGAGGTAGCGTGCCGACAGCGATCACATCGACTTTGGAACCATTCCCCACATGCATTGTCACCTCGTCCTTAGCCAATCTTTGTTTAATCCGTAGCCCCTGTTTCGAGTTGCAAATATGAGCAACATAACCAGTATCAAATAACCAGGTGCTACTACAAGCATTAGTAAGGTACACATCAATAACATGTATATCAAATATACCTTTCACTTTGTCATCCTTCTTATCCGCCAAATACTTGGAGCAGTTCCGCTTCCAGTGACCAGTTCCTTTGCAGTAGAAGCACTCAGTCTCAGGCTGAGGTACAGACTTGGGCTTCTTCACTTGAGCAGCAACTTGCTTACCGTTCTTTTTGAAGTTCCCCTTCTTCCCTTTGCCCTTCTTCTTGAAACTAGTGGTCTTGTTAACCATAAACACTTGATGCTCCTTCTAGATTTCTACCTCTGCAGCCTTTAGCATCACGAAGAGCTCGGGAATTGTCTTATCCATCCCTTGCATAGCTTTTGTAGCTTGGTGGAAGTGATTGAAGAACTCAGTCAATGACACTATCATCAAGAAGATTAACTCCCAGTTGAGTCAAGTGGTTGTGGTACCCAGACATTGTGAGTATATGTTCACTGACAGAACTATTCTCCTCCATCTTGCAGTTGTAGAACTTATTGGAGACTTCATATCTCTCAATCCGGGCATTTGCTTGAAATATTAACTTCAACTCCTGGAACATCTCATATGCTCCATGACATTCAAAATGTCGTTGAAGTCCCGGTTATAAGCCGTAAAGCATGGCACACTGAACTATCGAGTAGTCATCATCTTTGCTCTGCCAGACGTTCATAACGTCCGAAGTTCCTCCTGCAGTAGGTCTTGCACCTAGCGGTGCTTCCAGGACGCAATTCTTCTATGCAGCAATGAGGATAATCCTCAAGTTACGGACCCAGTCCGTGTAGTTCCTACAATCATCTTCAACTTAGCTTTCTCTAGGAACGCATTAAAATTCAAAGGAACGGTAGCACAGGCCATTGATCTACAACAACATAGACATGCAAAATACTATCAGGTACTAAGTTCATTATAAATTAAAGTTCAATTTAATCATATTACTTAAGAACTCCCACTTAGATAGACATCCCTCTAGTCATCTAAATGATCACGTGACCATATCAACTAAACCATGTCCGATCATCACGTGAGATGGAGTAGTTTTCAATGGAGAACATCACTATGTTGATCATATCTACTATATGATTCATGCTCGACCTTTCGGTCTCAATGTTTGGAGGCCATATCTGCATATGCTAGGCTCGTCAAGTTTAACCCGAGTATTCTGCGTGTGCAAATCTGGCTTGCACCCGGTATATGTGAACACAGAACTTATCAGACCCGATCATCACGTGGTGTCTCGGCACAACGAACTATAGCAACGGTGCATACTCAGGGAGAACACTTATACCTTGAAATTTAGTGAGACATCATCTTATAATGCTACCGTCGTACTAAGCAAAATAAGATGCATAAAGGATAAACATCACATGCAATCAAAGTAAGCGATATGATATGGCCATCATCATCTTGTGCCTTTGATCTCCATCTCCAAAGCACCGTCATGATCACCATCGTTACCGGCTTCACACCTTGATCTCCTTTGTAGTATACTACACAACCTTCTTCTTGTAGACGTTGTTGGGCCTCCAAGTGCAGAGGTTTGTAGGACAGTAGCAAATTTCCCTCAAGTGGATGACCTAAGGTTTATCAATCCGTGGGAGGCGTAGGATGAAGATGGTCTCTCTCAAACAACATTGCAACCAAATAACAAAGAGTCTCTTGTGTCCCCAACACACCCAACAGTGGTAAATTGTATAGGTGCACTAGTTCGGCGAAGAGATGGTGATACAAGTGCAATATGGATGGTAGATATAGGTTTTTGTAATCTGAAAATATAAAAACAGCAAGGTAACTGATGATAAAAGTGAGCGTAAACGGTATTGCAATGTGTTGAAAAAAGGCCCAGGGTTCATACTTTCACTAGTGCAAGTTCTCTCAACAATAATAACATAATTGGATTGTATAACTATCCCTCAACATGCAACAATGAGTCACTCCAAAGTCACTAATAGTGGAGAACAAACGAAGAGATTATTGTAGGGTACGAAACCACCTCAAAGTTATTCTTTCCGATCAATCTGTTGGGCTATTCCTATAAGTGTCACAAACAGCCCTAGAGTTTGTAGTAAAATAACACCTTAAGACACAAATCAACCAAAACCCTAATGTCACCTAGATACTCCAATGTCACCTCAAGTATCCGTGGGTATGATTATACGATATGCATCACACAATCTCAGATTCATCTATTCAAACCAACACAAAGTACTTCAAAGAGTGCCCCAAAGTTTCTACCGGAGAGTCAAGACGAAAACGTGTGCCAACCCCTATGCATAGGTTCATGGGCGGACCCCGCAAGTTGATCACCAAAACATACATCAAGTGGATCAATAGAATACCACATTGTCACCACGGGTATCCCACGCAAGACATACATCAAGTGTTCTCAAATCCTTAAAGACTCAATCCGATAAGATAACTTCAAAGGGAAAACTCAATCCATTACAAGAGAGTAGAGGGGGAGAAACATCATAAGATCCATCTATAATAGCAAAGCTCGCGATACATCAAGATCGTATCATCACAAGAACACGAGAGAGAGAGAGAGAGAGAGATCAAACACATAACTACTGGTACATACCCTCGGCCCCGAGGGAGAACTACTCCCTCCTCATCATGGAGAGCGCCGGGATGATGAAGATGGCCACCGGTGAGGCCGCCCCTCCGACAGGGTGCCGGAACGGGTCTAGATTGGTTTTCGGTGGCTACAGAGGCTTCTGGCGCCCCCACCCTCATGGGAAGCCCGAGACTCTCCTGATCCATCTCCGATACTCCGTGGGCTTCTACTGGTCCAAAAATAAGTTCCGTGAAGTTTCAGGTCAACTGGACTCCGTTTGATTTTCCTTTTCTGCGATACTCTAAAACAAGGAAAAAACAGAAACTGGCACTGGCACTAGGCTCTAGGTTAATAGGTTAGTCCCAAAAAATAATATAAAAGTGTATAATAAAGCCCATAAACATCCAAAACGGATAGTATAATAGCATGGAACAATAAAAAATTATAGATACATTGGAGACGTATCAGCATCCCCAAGCTTAATTCCTGCTTGTCCTTGAGTAGGTAAATGATAAAAATAGAATTTTTGATGTGGAATGCTACCTAACATATTTATCCATGTAATTCTCCTTATTGTGGCAAGAATATCCAGATCCATAAGATTCAAGACAAAAGTTTAATATTGACATAAAAATAATAATACTTCAAGCATACTAACTAAGCAATCATGTCTTCTCCAAATAACATGGCCAAAGAAAGTTATCCTACAAAATCATATAGTCTGGCTATGCTCCATCTTCACCACACAAAATATTTAAATCATGTGCAACCCCGATGACAAGCCAAGCAATTGCTTCATACTTCTGATGTTCTCAAACTTTTTCAATCTTCACGCAATACATGATCGTGAGCCATGGACATAGCACTATAGGTGGAATAGAATGATTGTTGTGGAGAAGACAAAAAGGGAGAAGATAGTCTCACACCAACTAGGTGTATCAACGGGCTATGTAGATGCCCATCAATAGATATCAATGTGAGTGAGTAGGGATTGCCATGCAACGGATGCACTGGAGCTATAAGTGTATGAAAGCTCAAAAAGAAACTAAGTGGGTGTGCATCCAACTTTCTTGCTCACGAAGACCTAGGGCACTTGAGGATGCCCATTGTTGGAATATACAAGCGAAGTTATATAATGAAAAATTCCCACTAGTATATGAATGTGACAAAACAAGAGACTCTCTATCATAAAGATCATGGTGCTACTTTGAAGCACAAGTGTGGAAAAAGGATAGTAGCATTGCCCTTTTTTTGGGCCTTCCTTTTTTTATTTGTCCTTTCTTTTTTTTGGGACAATGCTCTATTAATGATGATCATCACACTTCTATTTATTTACAACTCAATCATTACAACTCAATACTAGAACAAAGTATGACTCTATATGAATGCCTCCGGCGGTATACTGGGATGTGCAATGACTCATGAGAGACATGTATGAAAGAATTATGAACAATGGCTTTGCCACAAATACGATGTCAACTACATGATCATGCAAAGAAATATGAAAATGATGAAGCATGTCATAATAAATGGAACGGTGGAAAGTTGCATGGCAATATATATTGGAATGGATATGGAAATGCCATAATAGGTAGGTATGGTGGCTGTTTTGAAGAAGGTATATGGTGGGTTTAAGGTACCGGCGAAAGTTGCGCGATACTAGAGAGCCTGCAATGGTAGAAGGGTGAGAGTGCATATAATCCATGGACTCAACATTAGTCATAAAGAACTCACATACTTATTGCAAAAATCTATTAGTTATCGAAACAAAGTACTACGCCCATGCTCCTAGGGGGATAGATTGGTAGGAAAAGACCATCACTCGTCCCCGACCGCCACTCATAAGGAAGATAATTAATAAATAAATCATGCTCCGACTTCGTCACATAACAGTTCACCATACATGCATGCTACGGGAATCACAAACTTCAACACAAGCATTTCTCAAATTCACAACTACTCAACTAGCATGACTCTAATATCACCATCTCCATATCTCAAAACAATCATCAAGTATCAAACTTCTCTTAGTATTCAATGCACTTTATATGAAAGTTTTTATTATATCCCTCTTGGATACCCATCATATTAGGACTAGTTTCATAACCAAAACAAATTACCATACTGTTTAGGACTCTCAAAATAATATAAGTGAAGCACGAGAGTTCATCTATTTCTTCAAAATAAAACTACCATCGTGCTCTAAAAGATATAAGTGAAGCACTAGAGCAACAACAAACTACTCCGAAAGATATAAGTGAAGATTAATGACTAGTCGAATAATTATGCAACTATATGAAGACTCTCTAACATTTAAGAATTTCAGATCTTTGTATTTTATTCAAGTAGAAAGCAAAGCTAAATAAACTAAAATGACTCTCCAAGAAAAACACATATCATGTGGTAAATAAAAATATAGCTCCAAGTAAAGTTACCGATAGAAGTAGAAGAAAGAGGGGTTGCCTTCCGGGGCATCCCCAAGCTTAGGCTTTTGTTTGTCCCTGAATTTTACCTTGGGGTGCCTTGGGAATCCCCAATCTTAGTCTCCTTCCACTCCTTATTCCATAGTCCATCGAATCTTTACCCAAAACTTGAAAACTTCACAACACAAAACTTAACAGAAAACTCGTAAGCTCCGTTAGCGAAAGAAAACAAAACACCACTTCAAGGTACTGTAATGAACTCATTATTTATTTATATTGGTGTTAAAAATACTGTATTCCAACTTATCTATGGTTTATAAACTCTTTTACTAGCCATAGATTCATGAAAATAAGCAAACAACACACAAAAAACAGAATCTGTCAAAAACAGAACAGTCTGTAGTAATCTGTAACTAAGGCAACCTTCTGGAACCCCAAAAATTCTAAAATAAATTGCTTGACGTGAGGAATTTATCTATTATCATATGAAAAAATAATTAACTAAATAGCACTCCCCAATAAAAATGGAAGAAATTCTCGTGAGCGTTAAAGTTTCTGTTTTTTATAGCAAGATCAACAAGACTTTCCCCAAGTCTTCCCAACGGTTCTACTTGGCACAAACACTAACTAAAACATAAAAACTCAATCATAACAGAGCCTAGATAAATTATTTATTACTAAACAGTAGAAAAAAGCAAGGAACAAAAATAAAGTTGGGTTGCCTCCCAACAAGCGCTATCGTTTAACGCCCCTAGCTAGGCATGATGATTTCAATGATGCTCACATAAAAGATAAGAATTGAAATATAAAGAGAGCATCATGAATAATATGACTAGCACATTTAAGTCTAACCCACTTCCTATGCATAGGGATTTTGTGAGAAAACAACTTATGGGAACAATAATCAACTAGCATAGGAGGGCAAAACAAGCATAACTTCAAAACTTTAAGCACATAGAGAGGAAACTTGATATTATTGCAATTCCTACAAGCATAAGTTCCCGCCTAATAATAATTTTCAGTAACATCATGAATGAATTCAACAATATAACTAGCACCTAAAGCATTCTTTTCATGATCTACAAGCATAGAAAATTTACTACTCTCCACATAAGCAAGATTCTTCTCCTTCGGAATAGCGGGAGTATCATAAGAAACTCGAATAATATAAATTGTTTCCACATTAAAAGAGTAATGTTCAGAAAAGGGGTAATCATAATCATGACAAGTTTTATAAATATAATCATCACTACTTTTTATAGCATATGTATCACCACAATAATTATCATAAGTAGCAACTTTGTTCTCATCATAATCGATTGAAACCTCTTCCAAGATAGTGGAATCATTACTAAATAAAGTCATGACCGCTCCAAATCCACTTTCATAATTATCATAATAAGATTCAACATCCTCCAAAATAGTGGTATCATTACTTCCTAAAGTTGACACTCTTCCAAACCCACTTTCATCAATATAATCATCATAAGTAAGAGGCATGCTATCATCATTATAAATTTGCATATCAAAACTTGGGAGACTAAAAATATCATGTTCATTAAACGTGGCATCCCCAAGCTTGGGACAAACATTAATTCCAGAAAATATATTCTCAAAAACATCATCTTCGTCAAACATAGCATCTGAGGGAGTCCTGGATTAGGGGGTCTCCGGACAGCCGGACTATATCCTTTGGCCAGACTGTTGGACTATGAAGATACAAGATTGAAGACTTTGTCCCATGTCCGGATGGGACTCTACTTGGCGTGGAAGGCAAGCTAGGCAATACAGATATGTATATCTCCTCCTTTGTAACCGACCTTGTGTAACCCTAGCCTCCTCCGGTGTTTATATAAACCGGAGGGTTTTAGTCCGTAGGACAACATACAATCATACCATAGGCTAGCTTCTAGGGTTTAGCCTCTCTGATCTCGTGGTAGATCAACTCTTGTAATACTCATATCATCAAGAAGAATCAAGCAGGACATAGGGTATTACCTCAATCGAGAGGGCCTGAACCTGGGTAAAACATCGTGTCCCCTGCCTCCTGTTACCATCCGCCTTAGACGCACAGCTCGGGACCCCCTACCCGAGATCCGCCGGTTTTGACACTGACATTGGTGCTTTCATTGAGAGTTCCACTGTGTCGTCACCATAAGGCTCGATGGCTCCTTCGATCATCGCTAGCGATGTGGTCTAGGGTGGGGCTTTCCTCCCCAGACAGATCTTCATATTCGGCGGCTTTGCACCGCGGGCCAACTCGCTTGGCCATCTGGAGCAGATTGAGAGCTATGCCCCTGGCCATCAGGTCAGATTTGGAAACTTGAACTACACTGCCGATATCCGCGGAGACTTGATCTTCGACGGATTCAAGCCCATGCCGGACGCGCCGCGCAGTCACGACGAGCAAGATGTAACTCTGCATTCGGACGGTGTTCGGGAGATCGCATCCGCAGCTATTCTGGCCTTTAATCCGGAGCAAGTTATGCCATCCGAGAGCGGAGGGATGGACCCCGCCATGGAGGCTGCACTCTCAGCGATAATAGAGCCGGATACTGACTTCACCCCTTACAAGAGCCGTGTTGCCGAACCATTGGATTCATCCTCGGCCACGGACTCTGAGCCGCTCGTATCCGTGCCCGTCGAGTCCGACTGGGCGCCGATCATGGAGTTCACCTCCGCGGATATCTTTCACCACTCACCTTTTGGAGATGTGCTAAATTCATTAAGGTCTCTCTCCCTATCAGGAGAACCTTGGCCGAACTATGTCCGGCCAGAATGGGATGCGGACGACGAAGAAATTCGCTACCCACCCACCACCCACTTACTAGCCACTGTCGACGACTTAACCGACACGCTCAACTTCGGCTCCGAAGACTTCGACGGCATGGACGACGAAGCCGGAGACGAACAGGATCCACCGCCCTCGGGGCACTGGACCGCCACCTCATCATATGATATATATATATATATATATATATATATATATATATATATATATATATATATATGGTGGACACCCCCAAAGAAGCCAACGGCGAGGAGAAAAGCGGAGGATGACCCCTCTAAGAAGCAACCCAAGCACCGACGTCAGCGGAGCCGCTCTAAGTCCCAGCACAGTAAGAGTAGTGATACCGGCACAGGAGATAATAACACTACGGATAGCGCCGAAGACAACAACAATACCCTCCAGCACGGCGAAGAGCTGGAGGACGAACAAGCTAGCCCCCCAGAGCAGGTAGCAGATGGAGAACCAGAGGAGGACAATTACATGCCTCTCTCCGAAGACGAGGCGAGCCTCGGCGATGACGAATTCATCGTGCCTGAGATCCCTCGAGCAAGAGCGCTTCAAGCACCGGCTTATGGCCACGGCAAATAGCCTAAAGAAGAAACAACAACAACTTCAAGATGATCAAGACTTGCTAGCAGATAGGTGGACCGAAGTCCTTGTGGCCAAGGAACATGAACTCGAGCGCCCGTCCAAGCGTTACCCAAAACGCAGGTTGCTACCTCACCTCGAGGAGGAAGCATTCAAACCTCATTCACCAGTGTACAATGCGGCTGACCGGCCACTACGCGGCCGAGCCAGAGAGGCGTTTCAACCCAAAGTTCAGCCCGCACCTCGTCGCCACTCAGTCAAAGATACTAAGGCCCGGGGAAACACAGAGGACCTGCGAGACATCTTGGACAGGAAGGCAAAAATCGCAAGGTCAATATACGAGACACAAACATGTGCGCCCACAGGGTACGATGATTGTCGCATCGGATACACCAAGAATAAATCCGGCCAGGCCAAATACAGTAGACAAGACTCATACGAACTACGTCGGGATATAGCCGGGCACAGAGGCGCCGCACACCCCTTATGCTTCACTGATGAAGTTATGAATCATGAATTCCCGGAGGGTTTTAAACCTGTAAATATCGAATCATATGACGGCACAACAGATCCCGCTGTATGGATTAAGGATTTCCTCCTTCATATCCACATGGCTCGCGGTGACGATCTACATGCCATCAAGTACCTCCCACTAAAACTTAAAGGACCATCTTGGCATTGGCTGAATAGCTTGCCAGCAGATTCCGTCAGCAGTTGGGAGAATTTGGAAGATGCATTTCTTGACAACTTCCAGGGCACTTATGTGCGGCCACTGGATGCTGATGACTTGAGCCACATAACCCAGCAGCCAGGGGAATCGGCCAGACAATTCTGGACACGGTTCCTGACCAAGAAAAATCAAATCGTAGACTATCCGGATGCAGAAGCGCTAGCGGCATTCAAACATAACATCTGCGACGAGTGGCTCGCCCACCACCTCGGGCAGGAGAAGCCGAAATCTATGGCAGCCCTCACAACACTCATGACCCGCTTTTGCGCGGGCGAGGACAGTTGGCTGGCTCGCAGCAACAATACATCAACGAATCCGGATACCTTGGATACCAAAGACGTTAACAGTAGGCAGCGTCGTAATAGACCAAAGCGCCATAATAACAACGATAACAACGAAGATACGGCAGTCAATGCCGGATTCAAAGGCTCTAGATCCGGTTAGCGGAAAAAGCCATTCAAAAGAAATACTCCGGCTCTGTCCAGTCTGGATCGCTCGTGTCAAATCCACGGCACCCCTGAAATGCCAGCCAATCACACCAACAGAAAATGCTGGGTGTTCAAGCAGGCCGGCAAGTTAAATGTCGAAAACAAGGACAAGGGTGTAACACCCTCGATGCGACTATATCTCCCACGTGTCGAGGCACGACTTAGAGGCATAATCGCATTGAAGGCATATGTCGCAAGTTAGGCAATCTTCACAACATCCCATGTAATATAGATAATAAAAGGGGAGATAACATAGTTGGCTTACACTCGCCACGTCAATCAAGTACATAAATAACATTACATCATCCAAACACGCATGGCCCGACTATGGCGCCAAAATAAAAGATAACCCAACAAGCGACACGGTCCTGATCACCCCAACTGGCACCACTACTGATCATCAGGAAAAGAAACATAGTAACATTGAGAGTCTTCGTCGAACTCCCACTTGAGCTCAAGCGCGTCTCCTGGAGCGGAATCATCAGGCCCTGCATCTGGTGTAATAGTAATCTGTGAGCCATAGGGACTCAGCAATCTCGCACCCTCGCGATCAAGACTATTTAAGCTTATAGGTAAGGTAAGGTAAATATGTGAGGAGCTGCAGCAAGCGACTAGCAAATATGGTGGCTATCCTGTTCAAAGAAGAGAGCGAGAAGAGGAGGCAAAGCGCGAGCGAGAAACTAGAGATCAATCTGCGCAAACATTACTCCAACACCGTGTCCACTTCCAGGACTCCGCCAAGAAGAGGCCATCACGGTAACACACTCAGTTGATTCATTTTAATTAAGTTAAGGTTAAAGTTATCTACAACCAGAAATTAACAAATTCCCATCTGCCCATAACCGCGGGCACGGCTTTCGAAAGTTCAAATCCCTGCAGGGGAGTCCCAACTTAGCCCATGACAAGCTCTCACGGTCAATGAAGGAATAGACCTCCTCCCAAGACGTTCCGATCAGGCTCGGTATCTCGGTTCTTCAAGATACTTCGACAGGTTAAAACAAGACCAGCAACACCGCCCGAATGTGCCGACAAATCCCGATAGGAGCTGCACATATCTCGTTCTCAGGGCACACTCAGATGAGACGTCCTACAAGTAAAACCAACCCTCAAGTTGCCCTGAGGTGGCCCCGCAGTCTACTCGGTCAGACCAACACTCAAAGGAGCAC
>NC_041392.1:159923928-159994635 GCF_002162155.2 Triticum dicoccoides
TTAAAATAAGATGACCCTCGGGCTCCGGAAACCCAAGGGAAAAAGAGGCTAGGTGGAAAATGGTAAAACCAAGGTTGGGCATTGCTGGAAAAGCTTTAATCAAGGCGAACTATCAAGGGTTTCCCATATAACCCAACCACGTAAGGAACGCAAAATCCGGGAACATAACACCGAAATGACGGAAACTAGGGCGGCAAGAGTGGAACAAAACACTAGGAGAGAGGCCGAGCCTTCCACCCTTTACCAAGTATATAGATGCATTAATATAACAAGGCAACATAATGATATCCCAACAAGTAAATAAATGTTCCAACAAGGAACGACCTTCAATCTTCACCTGCAACTACCAACGCTATAAGAGGGGCTGAGCAAAGCGGTAACATAGCCAATCAACGGTTTGCTAGGACAAGGTGGGTTAGAGGTTTGACATGGCAATTTGGGAGGCTTGAAAGCAAGTGGTAGGCATCGTAGTATTGGCATAGCAAAAGAGCGAGCAATCTAGCATAGCAAAGATAGTAGTGATTTCGAGGGTATGATCATCTTGCCTGCACAGTTGTCAGAGTTGACTGGATCCTCGAAAGCAAACTCAACGGGCTCCTCGTTAGCGAACTCGTCTCCCTGCTCTACCCAAACAAGACAAACAAGCAACAAGGACACAATCAACCATGTGCAAAGACCAACAATACGATGCAAGGATGATATGCTACGCGGGATGCGATGCGGGATGCATATGAAAGATGTGACAGGGAATGCATGAACCTGGCTTCAACTTGGAAATCCAAGTGTGCCACTGGAAATATGAGATGAAATCGCTTGAAAATGATATAAAGAACGACGGAATCGGAGTTACGGTTTGGAAATGGCAAGCGATTCAAATATGACACCGGTCTACGATTTACAGCAACTAGCTATCTAAATGCAACGAAATGAACATGATACAACACCCAAACATGAAAACAAAATACATGGCAGGGATGCATTCATGATGCTTAACAAAAGTCTAGCACTGAGCTACGGCCAATTCATTCATTAACAGGTTCAAACAAGCATGGTAAAAATGCATATGGCAAACAGATCTCAGACTTGGTGAAATTAACACTTGTCTGGAATTTCAGATCAGATAGCACTCTTCGGAGCATGAAAACAATATGCTACAGGACCTGAACATGGCAAAGTAAAGCATGGCATGGAGCTACTCAAAGAGCTTAACAAAAGTCCCTTAGTGACCTTGAGCCAAAAGGGATCAGAAAATACAATTGCAAGCATGTGAACATAGCAAAAACATAATCAGTTTTCAGACTTAGTGAAAACTGGCACATGCTGAAACATAACTCAAGTAGGCATGTTTACGAGCTCGATGCACTCTCTACGGCGCAAGTCATGACAAGCTAAGCATACACCCATCAAGAATACACAAAATGCAATCTAGACATGGCAAGAACAATATCATAGCATGCACGGATCAACTACAACATCATCGGCAAAATTGCAAACAAGTTAACAATCTGCCCAGATTCACAAAGTAGCAAAAGTAGAGGTCGATTGACTCAAGCTAGGGTGCTCCATAAATGCAAACAAAGACATGGATGGATAGATCACTACAATATTAACAAAACATCCTTACTGATCATCCTCAAAAGAGGCACGGATCACTAGGAAACAACACGAACATATGGCCATATGAAATAAATAGCTCAAGGACTTAGTGGAAATGCTAAGTCCCTGAAAACAGAATTAACAAGTGCACCACTTTGCAAACTCGTGCTAGTCACCACACACATCACAAAAATACATGGGTCGCACCTCTGGATGACAAAACCCTTAACAAAACATATGTAGAACTCAGGGGCATATCATGCACACATAAATCATGGTAAAAATGACAAATGTCTAAATGGAGTAGCAGATCTGACAACTATCTCAAGTAGCCCTCTTCTAACAGCATTTTGGGCATCAAGATGAACTCAAATGAAAATGATGCAATGGAATGAAATGATGTACTCTCTGAGATGAACATTTTCATATGCTATATGCATGAATCAGAGCTATGGATGCAAAGTTACGAGGCTATGAACATGAGCACATGAGCTAGGGACTTAGGAGAAAAAAACAGGGTCAACCCTAATATTTCAGATCGGGATCAGGGGCACGCAATCCAAGGTTCAACGCCGTCCCCGCTAGAGTTGAAGATGGCGGCGAACTCGCCGGAGAGGAGGGTCGGCTAGAGTTGGGGCGTTGCCGGCGACCTCCTGCGGCGGCGCGCGAGGCGGCGGCTCGAGGGCGGCGACCTACTAACGACGAGGCGGCGTGGCGGACCGGGACGGCGGCAGTGGATGGCTGGGTGGCACCGGCGGATCGGGACGGCGGCGGGGCGTCGACGCGGCCAGGGCGCGGGCGGCTCTGCGGAGGAGGGGCGCGGGGCGCGCGGCCCGGTAGGCGGCTCGGGCGGGCCCTCCGCGGGCTCGCCGGGCCGAAGGAGAGAGAGAGCCAGCGCGGGACAGATGGTGGCGTCCTATTTGCTCAAGGCGGTGTCCGGCGCGGCGGCGGACATGTCCGGCGCGCTGAAGAGGTGGGAAGCTAGGTTAGGGGTAGAATGATCCGCGAATTTTGGGGAAGACCTAGTTTTATAGGTAGGAGGAGTTAGGAAGCTCCAAATGAGGTGCGGCTTTTGGCCACGCGATCTTGATCGAACGATCTAGATGATGGAGAAGGCTTAGGTGGGTTTTGGGCCAAAATGGAGGGGTGTTGGGCTGCAACACACACGAGGCCTTTTCGGTCCCTCGGTTAACCGTTGGAGTATCAAACGAAGTCCAAATGGTACGAAACTTGACAGGAGGTCTACCGGTAGTAAACCAAGGCCGCTTGGCAAGTCTCGGTCCAATCTGGAAATGTTTAATCCCACACACGAAAGAAAACTAGAAATGACCATCGGAGGAGAACGAAGCGCCGGAATGCAAAACGGACAACGGGGAAAATGCTCGAATGCATGAGATGAACATGTATGCAAATGCAATGCACATGATGACATGATATGAGATGCATGACAACAACAACAACACACGGAGACAAAAACCCGAACCCGAGAAAATAAATTAACTTAACGCCGGAAACGGCAAGAGTTAGAGTACAAATTGGGAAAGTTACATCCGGGGTGTTACAACACTCCACCACTACGAAAGGATATCGTCCCGAGATCTAGGACTGAAAGAACGCCGGGTACTCGGAACGGAGGTGATCCTCGCGTTCCCAGGTAGCTTCACGGTCGGAATGGTGTGACCACTTGACTTTGAGAAATTTGATTGACTTGTTGCGAGTCTTGCGTTCAGTCTCTTCAAGAATAGCAACTGGGTGCTCACGATAGGAGAGATCTTCTTGGAGCTCAAAGTCCTCGAAGTTGACAGTGCGGTCAGGAGTCTTGAAGCACTTTCGAAGCTGAGAGACATGGAACACGTCATGAACATTTGCAAAGTTTGAAGGAAGCTCGAGTTGATAGGCGAGGTCGCCTCTCTTGCTGACAATCTTGAAAGGTCCCACGTATCTGGGGGCAAGCTTCCCTTTGATACCAAAGCGACGAGTACCTTTCATAGGAGAGACGCGGAGGTAAACATGATCTCTGATCTCGAAAGCCAAATCACGGTGCTTACTATCATAGTAGCTCTTCTGACGGGATTGGGCTGCTTTGAGGTTATCACGAATGACTTTGCACATTTCCTCTGCCTCTGTGATTAAGTCATTACCCAAAAGCTGACATTCACCGGTTTCAGACCAGTTGAGAGGGGTACGACACTTCCTGCCATACAGAATTTCAAATGGGGCCTTGCCCGAACTTGCTTCAAAACTGTTGTTGTAGGAGAATTCAGCATAAGGAAGACAATCCTCCCACTTCATGCCGAAGGAGATCACACAAGCCCTGAGCATATCTTCAAGAATCTGGTTGACACGCTCGACTTGACCGCTAGTTTGAGGATGGAAAGCTGTGCTGAAGCGGATGTTGGTGCCCATGGCCTTCTGAAAAGAATCCCAAAACTTGTAGGTGAAGGTGCTGCCACGGTCTGAAGAGATCACTTGTGGAATACCGTGTAGAGAGACAATTCGAGAGGTATAGAGTTCCGCCAATTGAGCTGCAGTGATCAACTCTTTGATAGGCAGAAAATGAGCCACTTTAGTGAGTTTGTCGATGACAACGAATATAGCATCATTGCCACGCTTAGACTTTGGAAACCCAGTCATGAAGTCCATTTCAATGTGGTCAAACTTCCATTCTGGAATGGCAAGAGGTTGGAGGAGACCAGCTAGCCTTTGGTGTTCTGCCTTCACTCTTCTGCAGACATCACATTCATTCACGAATTGAGCAATCTCGCGCTTCATTCGAGTCCACCAATAAGCCTGCTTAAGGTCCTGATACATCTTCGTGCTCCAAGGGTGGATGGAGAGGAGAGAATTGTGAGCCTCGTTCAAGATCACTTTACAGTGGTCACCTTTGGGTACAACAATACGATCCTCGAAGAAGAGAGTGTCCTTGTCATCAAGGCGGTAGCACTTGTACTTGGGTTGACTCTTGGCAATCCCAATCTTCACCTTTTTCACCATAGCATCAAGAAGCTGGGCTTTGCGAATCTGGTCTTCCAAGGTAGGAGAGACTTGAAGGTTGGCGAGGAAACATTGGGGAACAACTTGCAGATTAAGTTTGCAGAAAGCTTCACAAAGCTCGGGTTGATAAGGCTTGAGAATCAGACTATTGCAATAACCTTTCCTGCTCAATGCGTCAGCACTCACATTGGCCTTGCCTGGAGTATACTCGATACTCGGATTATACTCTTGAATCATTTCGACCCATCGAGTTTGCCTGAGGTTGAGATTAGGCTGAGTGAAGATGTACTTGAGACTCTTGTGATAAGTGAAAATGTCCACTTTTCTTCCCAATAAGAGATGTCTCCAAGTCAAAAGAGCATGCACAACTGCCGCCAACTCGAGATCATGAGTGGGGTAGTTCTTCTCATTAGGCTTCAACTGGCGAGAGGTATAAGCAACAACTTTCTTCTCTTGCATCAATACTGCGCCAAGACCTTGGAGAGAGGCATCACAAAAGACCTCGTACGGCTTGGATTCATCAGGCGGAGTCAGAACTGGAGCAGTGATCAATTTCTCTTTCAAAGTGTTGAAAGCAATGTCACACTCCGGAGACCAAACATACTTAACGTGCTTCTAGAGAAGATTAGAGAGAGGCTTCGCGATCTTAGAAAAGTTCTCAACGAATCTTCGACAGTAGCTTGCGAGACCGAGGAAGCTATGGAGTTGCTTCACGTTCTGAGGAGGTTCCCAATTCACAATTGCAGACACCTTCTCAGGATTCACGGCAATGCCCTTGGCAGAGATGATATGACCAAGATAAAGAACCTCATCAAGCCAAAATTCACACTTGGAGAACTTGGCGTAGAACTTGTGTTCCCTCAGCTTATCGAGTACCAAACGCAAGTGCTTGGCATGATCTTCCTTGTTCTTCGAGAAAACCAGAATGTCGTCGAGATAGACCAAAACGAAGTCATTGGTGTAGGCGTTGAAGATGAAGTTCATCACGCGAGAGAACTTCGGAGGAGCGTTGACAAGGCCAAAAGACATGACAGTGTATTCATATGAACCATAGCTTGTCCTGAAAGCCGTCTTGGGAATATCTTGCTCACGGATTCGAATCTGATGATAACCCATACGGAGATCAAGCTTGGAGAATACTTGGGCACCTTTGAGTTTTTCGAACAACTCGTTGATGTTGGGAAGTGGGTATTTGTTCCTAATGGTCTTCTTGTTCAATGGACGGTAATCAACACAAAGTCGGTCCGTTCCATCCTTCTTCTTCACAAAAAGAACACCACAACCCCATGGAGAAGAACTAGGCCGGATGAGACCCATTTTCTCTTGAATATCGAGTTGCTTCTTCAGCTCCTTCAACTCTTCAGGTCCGAGCTTGTAAGGACGTTTGCACACAGGTTCCGTGCCAGGCTCAAGATCAATAACGAATTCAACTGGCCGGTGCGGAGGCATTCCTGGAAGCTCTTCTGGAAAGACGTCTTGATATTTGCAAACGACTGGAATTTGCGAGATAGCATCCAGGTCACCCTTCTCATTGAGAGAAAACAGACGGATAGTGTCATCACGAGCGGCAAAGACAATTACATCCTCGAACGAATGAGTCAATTGAATCTTCCTGGCTGCACAATCAAGATGCGCCTTGTGCTTAGAAAGCCAATCCATTCCGAGAATAAGATCAATATCCGAGTTACCAAGAACCACCGGAGAAGAGAGAAACTTGTAGTCACCCAACGTGATAGAGATATCGGGAGCAACCAAACTAGAAGTCAAAAGCTTGCCGGGAGAAACAACTTGCATGACTTTGGGCATGATCTCAATATCAACATTGTGCTTCGATGCAAAAGGGCATGAGAAAAAGGAATGCGATGCACCAGTGTCAAAAAGAACTTTTGCAGGAACATCGTTAACAGGAAGATTACCCATGATCACATCTGACGAGTCCTCTGCCTGGGCTGCGTTCATCAAATTGACCTTGGCGTGCTTGGGGTTATGCTTGACCACAGCTGTACTTGCCGATCTGACCGGAGGAGGAGGAGGAAGACGCCTTTGGTTGAAACACTTGTTGGCATAGTAACCCTTCTGTTGGCACTTGTTGCACAAGACCTCTGAAAGCGGATTGTGATATGGAGCACTCGATCTTGGAGGTTGAGACGAAGTCTTGTTCTGAAAGCCAGGGTTGGGTGGGTGGGAAGAACCACTGCCACCTTTGCTCTTCTGCTGATATGGCTGACGGAACGGAGGAGGAGGAAGCCAATACTTCTGCTGCTTGGCCACTTGAGTAGAGGAAGAAGGAGTAACATCTCTGACTCGCTTCTTGGAAGCAACACACCTCAGTTGAGCAGCCTCCTGCTTCAATGCCATGTTGTAGAACTCATCGTACCTCAAGGGCTCGAAGAGAACAAGAGCTAGCTGAATTTCTTCTCTGAGACCACCCCTGAACTGGTATATCATGCTCTTCTCATCAGGTACGTCCTACTTAGCAAAGCGGGCGAGCTTCTGGAACAACTTGTTGTAGTCATAGACAGACAAAGAGCCTTGCTTCAGGTTGCGGAATTCCTCACGCTTACTTCCAACCACACTCTGAGGGATATGATGAGCTCGGAAATCTCGACGGAATTAATCCCAAGTGATAACACGTCCACCTCTAGAGTCCTTGTACTGCTAGAACCATTTTGCAGCTTGATCTTTGAGTTGGAAGGAAGTGAACTTAACAAAGTCCTTAGGCCTGACGTTACTGCACTCGAAATGCTTGCACAGATCCACTAGCCAATCGTCAGCATCGGTTGCCTCAACACAATTGCTGAAAGTGTTTGGCCCATTAGCAAGGAACTGGTTGAGTGAAGCAAAGTGATTCTGATAGTTGCCTTGGTTCCCTTGGTTGCCTTGATTGCGCTCTTGAAGCATTTGCATGATCAACTATGTGTTTGCATTGGTTGCGGCCATCACAGCTTGCCATGCCTCTGAAGGAGGTGGAGGTGGTGGCGGATCAGGATTCGGAGTCGTGCGTGTTGGAGGAGCCATCCTGAAGAGGTTGACATCCATTAGCACATTGACAGACAAATATTGAAGCTGAATCCAACGGAATGAAAATTGCAACATATAGTCTTCACATCCGAACAAAATGAACGAATGCATTCCTCTTGAAATGGTCACATATCCATAAATTGAGAAGCCACTTAGAATTAAGGTAGAGAAATAAATCAACAAGGTACGGCTCAAGAACGAATAATCGGTAAGAAATCCCAATCTCAAACCAATATCCGTGGAAGAAGAACTAGAGCTACTAGAATTCCCACCTATGAAACTCCCAAGCCTTTCCGGTTATGCAATCAGGTGTTGGGGATACAGGGGAAGCATAATATCTCACCCAAATCTAACAAATCATACATCCAGCTGTATCCATCCTTCAACACATAACCAAGAAACCTTCGGAAACCATCTACCTCAACCTTCGAAAAGCATCCATTATACAAGTTATGGTGATACTCCCGAACTCCCGCCCCAGTACTGGGTGGCGTCGAGGTTATCTCACCAACAAACTGCATAAAAGAGATTTTCGATGTCGGCGTACTAAACTCAGGTATTCCAGAACTGCAACGATAAAATTATGACGACAACACATCAGAGCTCAACTCCCCGGGACACTTCCACAAAACCCCTGACAGGAGGCACCAAGACAATGTTCTCATCATAAAACCATCGGAACGATTCCAAGATACCCGTGTGATCCTAAATTTTTTTAGTGAAATTTGAGAAGAGAAGAGTCAAAACTCTACGTCAGGATGCCTTACCAGAGCGATGAGGAGACTGGGAAGTAAAAAGAATTCCTAAACTCTCCGATATATAATTCCTAAATGACTCAAAACATTTTTCTAGGCACAACTCGGCCGCTAAAAACGATCAAGCAATGGGGCTCCTAAGGTCGGGGAAGGCTCTGATACCAACTTGTAACACCCTCGATGCGACTATATCTCCCACGTGTCGAGGCACGACTTAGAGGCATAATCGCATTGAAGGCATATGTCGCAAGTTAGGCAATCTTGACAACATCCCATGTAATATAGATAATAAAAGGGGAGATAACATAGTTGGCTTACACTCGCCACGTCAATCAAGTACATAAATAACATTACATCATCCAAACACTCATGGCACGACTACGGCGCCAAAATAAAAGATAACCAACAAGCGACACGGTCCCGATCACCCCAACTGGGCACCACTATTGATCATCAGGAAAATAAACATAGTAACATTGAGAGTCTTCGTCGAACTCCCACTTGAGCTCAAGCGCGTCTCCTGGAGCGGAAACATCAGGCCCTGCATCTGGTGTAATAGTAATCTGTGAGCCACAGGGACTCAGCAATCTCGCACCCTCGCGATCAAGACTATTTAAGCTTATAGGTAAGGTAAGGTAAATATGTGTGGAGCTGCAGCAAGCGACTAGCAAATATGGTGGCTATCCTGTTCGAAAAAGAGAGCGAGAAGAGGAGGCAAAGCGCGAGCGAGAAGCTAGAGATCAATCTGCGCAAACATTACTCCAACACCGTGTCCACTTCCCGGACTCCGCCGAGAAGAGGCCATCACGGTAACACACTCAGTTGATTCATTTTAATTAAGTTAAGGTTAAAGTTATCTACAACCGGACATTAACAAATTCCCATCTGCCCATAACCGCGGGCACGGCTTTCGAAAGTTCAAATCCCTGCAGGGGAGTCACAACATAGCCCATGACAAGCTCTCACGGTCAACGAAGGAATAGACCTCCTCCCAAGACGTTCCGATCAGGCTCGGTATCTCGGTTCTTCAAGACACTTCGACAGGTTAAAACAAGACCAGCAACACCGCCCGAATGTGCCGACAAATCCCGATAGGAGATGCACATATCTCGTTCTCAGGGCACACTCAGATGAGACATCCTATGAGTAAAACCAACCCTCAAGTTGCCCTGAGGTGGCCCCGCAGTCTACTCGGTCGGACCAACACTCAAAGGAGCACTGGCCCGGGGGGGGTTTAAAATAAGATGACCCTCGGGCTCCGGAAACCCAAGGGAAAAAGAGGCTAGGTGGAAAATGGTAAAACCAAGGTTGGGCATTGCTGGAAAAGCTTTAATCAAGGCGAACTATCAAGGGGTTCCCGTTATAACCCAACCGCGTAAGGAACACAAAATCCAGGAACATAACACCGATATGACGGAAACTAGGGCGGCAAGAGTGGAACAAAACACTAGGCGAGAGGCCGAGCCTTCCACCCTTTACCAAGTATATAGATGCATTAATATAACAAGGCAATATAATGATATCCCAACAAGTAAATAAATATTCCAACAAGGAACGACCTTCAATCTTCACCTGCAACTAGCAACGCTATAAGAGGGGCTGAGCAAAGCGGTAACATAGCCAATCAACGGTTTGCTAGGACAAGGTGGGTTAGAGGTTTGACATGGCAATTTGGGAGGCTTGAAAGCAAGTGGTAGGCATCGTAGCATTGGCATAGCAAAAGAGCGAGCAATCTAGCATAGCAAAGATAGTAGTGATTTCGAGGGTATGATCATCTTGCCTGCACAGTTGTCAGAGTTGACTGGATCCTCGAAAGCAAACTCAACGGGCTCCTCGTTAGCGAACTCGTCTCCCTGCTCTACCCAAACAAGAAAAACAAGCAACAAGGACACAATCAACCATGTGCAAAGACCAACAATACGATGCAAGGATGATATGCTACGCGGGATGCGATGCGGGATGCATATGCAAGATGTGACAGGGAATGCATGAACCTGGCTTCAACTTGGAAATCCAAGTGTGCCACTGGAAATATGAGATGAAATCGCTTGAAAATGATATAAAGAACGCCGGAATCGGAGTTACGGTTTGGAAATGGCAAGCGATTCAAATATGACACCGGTCTACAATTTACAGCAACTAGCTATCTAAATGCAACGAAATGAACATGCTACAACACCCAAACATGACAACATGCTACAGCACCCAAACACCGGGATGCATTCATGATACTTAACAAAAGTCTAGCACTGAGCTACGGCCAATTCATCCATTAACAGGTTCAAACAAGCATGGTAAAAATGCATATGGCAAACAGATCTCAGACTTGGTGAAATTAACACTTGTCTGGAATTTCAGATCAGATAGCACTCTTCGGAGCATGAAAACAATATGCTATAGGACCTGAAAATGGCAAAGTAAAGCATGGCATGGAGCTACTCAAAGAGCTTAACAAAAGTCCCTTAGTGACCTTGAGCCAAAAGGGATCAGAAAATACAATTGCAAGCATGTGAACATAGCAAAAACATAATCAGTTTTCAGACTTAGTGAAAACTGGCACATGCTGAAACATAACTCAAGTAGGCATGTTTACGAGCTCGATGAACTCACTACGGCACAAGTCATGACAAGATAAGCATACACCCATCAATAATACACAAAATGCAAGCTAGACATGGCAAGAACAATATCATAGCATGCACGGATCAACTACAACATCATCGGTAAAATTGCAAACAAGTTGACAATCTGCCCAGATTCACAAAGTAGCAAAAGTAGAGCTCGATTGACTCAAGCTAGGGTGCTCCATAAATGCAAACAAATACATGGATGGATAGATCACTACAATATTAACAAAACATCCTTACTGATCATCCTCAAAAGAGGCACGGATCACTAGGAAACAACACGAACATATGGTCATATGAAATAAACAGCTCAAGGACTTATTGGAAATGCTAAGTCCCTGAAAACAGAATTAACAAGTGCACCACTTTGCAAGCTCGTGCTAGTCACCAAACACATCACAAAAATACATGGGTCACACCTCTGGAAAGATGACAAAACCCTTAACAAAACATATGTAGAACTCAGGGGCATATCATGCACACATAAATCATGGCAAAAATGACAAATGTCTAAATGGAGCAGCAGATCTGACAACTATCTCAAGTAGCCCTCTTCTAACATCATTACGGGCATCAAGATGAACTCAAATGAAAATGATGCAATGGAATGAAATGATGTACTCTCTGAGATGAACATTTTGATATGCTATATGCATGAATCGGAGCTATGGATGCAAAGTTAAGAGGCTATGAACATGAGCACATGAGCTAGGGACTTAGGAGAAAAAAATGGGGTCAACCCTAATGTTTCAGATATGGATCGGGGGCATGCAATCCGAGGTTCGACGCCGTCCCCGCCGGAGTTGAAGATGGCGGCGAACTCGCCGGAGAGGAGGGCCGGCTGGAGTTGGGGCATCGCCGGCGACCTCCTGCGACGGCGCGCGAGGCGGCGGCTCGAGGGCGGCGACCTACCGACGACGAGGCGGCGTGGCGGACCGGGACGGCGGCTGCGGACGGCTGGGCGGCGCCGGCGGATCGGGACGGCGGCGGGGCGTCGACGCGGCCAGGGCGCGGGCGGCTCTACGGAGGAGGGGCGTGGGGCGCGCGGCCCGGTAGGCGGCTCGGGCGGGCCCTCCGCGGGCTCGCCGGGCCGAAGGAGAGAGAGAGTCGGCGCGGGACAGATGGCGGCATCCTATTGGCTCGAGGCGGTGTCCGGCGCGGCAGCGGACATGTCCGGTGCGCTGAAGAGGTGGGAAGCTAGGTTAGGGGTAGAATGATCCGCGAATTTCGGGGAAGACCTAGTTTTATAGGTAGGAGGAGTTAGGAAGCTCCAAATGAGGTGCGGTTTTCGGCCACGCGATCGTGATCGAACGATCTAGATGATGGAGAAGGCTTAGGTGGGTTTTGGGCCAAAATGGAGGGGTGTTGGGCTGCAACACACACGAGGCCTTTTCGGTCCCTCGGTTAACCGTTGGAGTATCAAACGAAGTCGAAATGGTACGAAACTTGACAGGTGGTCTACCGGTAGTAAACCAAGGCCGCTTGGCAAGTCTCGGTCCAATTTGGAAATGTTTAATCCCCATACACGAAACAAAGCTAGAAATGACCACCGGAGGAGAACGAAGCGCCGGAATGCAAAACGGACAACGGGGAAAATGCTTGAATGCATGAGATGAACACATATGCAAATGCAATGCACATGATGACATGATATGAGATGCATGAAAACGACAACAACACACGGAGACAAAAACCCGAACCCGAGAAAATAAATTAACTTAACGCCGGAAACGGCAAGAGTTGGAGTACAAATTGGGAAAGTTACATCCGGGGTGTTACAACACTCCACCACTACGAAAGGATCTCGTCCCGAGATCTAGGACTGAAAGAATGCCGGGTACTTGGAACGGAGGTGATCCTCGCGTTCCCAGGTAGCTTCACGGTCGGAATGGTGTGACCACTTGACTTTGAGAAATTTGATTGACTTGTTGCGAGTCTTGCGTTCAGTCTCTTCGAGAATAGCAACTGGGTGTTCAGTCCAAATGTCCACCCCACTAACATCTGTCATGGCGGATCTGCCACACTGGTCCTAGACCCCATCATTGACGGATTTCATCTCACTCGAGTCCTTATGGATGGCGGCAACAGCCTGAACCTGCTTTATCAGGATACAGTGCGAAAAATGGGTATCGATCCCTAAAGGATCAAACCCAGCAAAACCACCTTCAAAGGTGTCATCCCAGGTGTAGAGGCCCATTGCATAGGCTCAATCACACTGGAAGTGGTCTTCGGATCACCGGATAACCTCCGAAGTGAAGAGTTAATCTTCGACATCGTCCCGTTTCGTAGTGCCTATCACGCACTGCTCAGACGGACAACATTTGCAAAATTCAATGCAGTGCCGCATTACACATACCTCAAGCTCAAGATGCCAGGACCTCACGGGGTCATAACAGTAAATGGAAACACAGAACGCTCGCTCCGTACGGAAGAGCACACTGCGGCCCTTGTAGCAGAGGCACAAAGCAGCCTGTTCAGACAGACCACTCATTCGGCGTTACAGCCCCCGGACACCTTCAAGCACTTCCAGAATAATCTGCAACAGGATCGCCTGGCGCGACCTACGCTCGCCTAGCAATTCGGCCCCCGTCCCAGTCCCAGTGCAGTGACGCAATTCGTGTCGCGCGTACATAACTATGCATTGAAAATACCATGGACACAGGTGGGGGCACAATAAGGACATGCCCCGCATTGTGGCTTAACCACACCAGGGGATGTATACCTTTGACATTCCCTCTCTCTTTCAGGGCCTAATTCTTCGGAAGGCCTTTCCGGTAATTCGACGGCCAGACACATTCCAGAAGCAACAACCAAGGCGGCAAGAAGCTAAGATGAACACGGGAACCGCCAGGTGGTCTCTAGTAATACTTGATATACCCGTTTTTCACTATTATTGCATAGCTTGCCTTGGATAGGACATTTCGACTTGTCCTACTTTATGCTTATTGCACTACTTGTAGCAGTGCGCTTCAACGCATTACTCAAATAACAATGCATATTATTAATCTGTTATTGCATTATTTAAGTTTTTCTCTTTCTCTTATATGTCCATTTATGACATTCCGCACCTTCAAGCTCGGGTACAGTCAGTACACCAGGGGCTCTCGTTCACCCTGTAATACGGTGCAAGAAGTCCGAACACTTTCTACAAGTGCGGCACCCCGAACTTATAGCATTATATGCATAAGCTCTGAATCATGTCTTGGGTCAAATGTTGGGTTGCCCGGCTCCCATGCTTTGGTACCTTACATTCCACTATATCGGCTAAGGTAGCAGTGGGACAACTACTATGATTGTGTCTCGGTTCTTCCGGACGAGCACCTTAGTAGAGAAAGCCAAAAACTGACTGTCATGATAAGGCGAGAGACTGGTCGCTGTTCGAGAGGTTTCAAGTCCTTAAATACTTTTTCCGCTTCGGGCGAGGAGTCGGCCTTGTCCGGCTTAGGCGTGTATAGCGCCCCAAATTCGGCCCTCCGAATACCAGGGGCTTCGCCAAAATTTAAAATCATAGACTTCCATGGCTAAGTGAGAGTGATAAAGCATTATAGTTCGATTGCCTGGTTCGTTGTGCTGAACACCTCCCTTGGAGGACCCAAAATTGGGGTAAAGAGTGTTTAGGTTTATCCCGAACACCCCGGTGCTAGTTACATGCGGGAAGAAGCCGACGACTGGCCAAATCTTAGATTTTATAAACGGCCGCACAGAAGGTAATATTTCAAATTAAGAAAGCGTCGTATGGCGCAAATGAACTCATTTCATATTACAGAATCACATGAGCATGTTCGTTCAAAAATTACATCCTTGGCACACTCATCTGCCACTAGGCGGGATCCCTCCAGGAGACCTTCATAATAATTCTTGGGGCGGCGATGCTCCTTACCCTCCGGCGGCCCCTCCTTCGCAAGCTTCACGGCGTCCAGCTTCGCCCAGTGCACCTTTGCCCGGGCAAAAGCCCTGCGTGCACCTTCGATGCACACGGACCACTTGATGACCTCAAGCCGTGGGCAGGCCTCCACCAACCATCGCACCAGACCGAAGTAGCTGCTGGACAGGGGCTCGCCAGGCCACATCCGGACTATAAGGCACCTCATGGCATGTTCGTCTGCCTTGTGAAGTTCGACCAACTGCTTCAGCTGGTCGCTCAAGGTCACGGGGTGTTCGGCCCTAGTATACTGAGACCATAACAACTTCTCCGTTGAGCTACCCTCCTCAGCCCGGTAAAATTCCGCGGCATCCAGCACACTGTGGGGAAGATCTGCAAACACTCCTGGAGAGCTCCGAACTCGGAGGAAATTCTCCTTCACATGCTTTCTTTGCATATTGAATGCCTTACCCGCTGCTATCTTCTTCGCCTCATCGATCTCCTGGAGGGCCTTGTGGGCTTCGGCCTTGGCGCTCCGGACGCTTTCAAGTGCCTGCACGAGCTCGGACTCTCGCGTTTTAGAGTCCAGCTCCAAGGACTCGTGCTTTTTGGCGAGAGCCTCGAGCTCTTGCTGCACGGCGCCCACTCGGGCTTCTTGTTTCTCTCGTTCAATGTGTTCCTTGGCCGCTTTATCTTCGGCGGCGGACAACGCCCTCCTCAGGGTCTCCACCCCGGCCGTGGCCCCTGACAAATCCATGATGATCCTATTAGTTTACACCTGAGCTTCTTTTTAACTACATAGACAGGGGTATTTCTTACCTTTGCTCTCTTCAAGCTGCCTCTTGGTAATGTCGAGCTCTTCCTCGGACCGCTTCAGGTCCTGCTTCAGCGCAGCGACCTCCACAGTACGTGCGGCAGCGGCCAGCAGTGAAGCCTGCACATACACATAGACATACTCTAATTAGACTCCTGAGTTATCATTTGATCCTCTATTCGGCTTTTCTTCGCGAACGCCGAACAGAGCATCAGGGGCTACTATCTATGCAGTAATATTTTTATATTTTGAATGCTTACCTCAAAGCCTGGTAGGAGGCTGGCGCAAGCTTCAGTCAGCCCGTTCTTGGCGGACTGAACCTTCTTAACCACCGCACTCATGATAGTGCGGTGTTCTTCATCGATGGAAGCGCTGCGAAGCGCTTCCAGCAAGTTGTCCGGTGCCTCTGGTTGGACAGAGGACACTAGCACAGATGGTTGGCCCCCCTTGACAGGGGACCGCCTGCCGGAGTCCAGAACCATCGAGGGTTCCGGCGTAGTGTCCGGCTGGGGCCCGAACTCGAAGCCCGTAGGAGCCTCGCTCCCTTGGTACCCAGGGTCCGCGAAATCACCGCGAGGCGCCCCCAGGACCACCTCCCCTTGGCTTGGTGCCTGTTTAGACAACACCTCGGCGTTGTCCGTAGGGCGAGGGGTGGAAGCGGTCGGAACAGAACTGCTGTTCATATCCGACGAGTCCAAAGAGCCGCTCGACGAGGGTACGTCGAGATGATCTCGGGACGGACTGCATAATCATGTTCGGCATGAGGAAAGGCAATACAATAAAACATATCATGAAGTACTATGGTGTACGGACACTTACGACTTCGCCAGGGGCTTGTCCCAGGGCAGCCACTCGTCGCCGCTGTCGGCGACCGTCATGGCACAGTCCGGAAGGAGGGTCCTTCCTTTCTTGGACCCTTCAGCCTCCCCAGATGGGTCGGCCTTCCTTTTCTTGTCTCCCCCGGCTGGTGGGGGGAGAACTTTTCTCCTCCTCCTCCTCCTCCTCCTCCTCCTCCTTTCCGTGGGAGGAGTGCGCGTCAGAGTCATCGTCCTATGAATCCGATACAACCTTGCGCCGGAGACCCTTTCGGGTCCCCGCCGCCTTCTTCTTGGTCTTTTCCGGCACCTCGTAGGGTGCCGGAGTCAGCATCTTCGTCAGAAGAGCACCTGTAGGATCTTCGGGCAGCGGGGCTGGGCTATCAAGCTGCTCCGCCATCTCTATCCAGTCCTGTCAATAACATGGAAGTTGACATCCTACACACAACTAAACCAGGGCAAATAAATACCCTGAGAAATATAAAAAGCTTACCGGATTGGCGCGGCGCTTTGCGCTGAGTCCGCGGTCCTCGTTGAGAGGGGGAGGGATCTCGGCGCTCTTAAACAGCACCCTCCAGACGTCCTCGTGCGTCGTGTCATAGAGCTCTCGTAGTGTCTGGTGTATGGCCGAGTCGAACTCCCACAAAACAAATGCTAGCCGTTGACACGGAAGGATCCGACGGAAGAGCATAACCTGGACCACGTTGACAAGCTTGATTTTCTTGCTTGTCATGTTCTGGATGCAGGTCTGGAGCCTGATCAACTCTACCGGAGAGCCCCAGGACAGGCCCTTCTTTTTCTAGGAGGTAAGCCGCGTGGGGATTCCGGATCGAAATTTGGGGGCCGCCACCCAGTTGGAGTCGCGCGGCTCGGTGATGTAGAACCTCCCTGATTGCCACCCCTTTATGGTATCCACATAGGTGCCCTCGAGCCAGGTGACATTAGTTGTCTTGCCCACTATGGATCCTCCGCACTCTGCTTGCTGGCCACTCACCACCTTCGGTTTGACATTGAAGGTTTTCAGCCATAGGCCGAAGTGGGGCCTGATGCGGAGAAAGGCCTCGCACACGACGATAAACGCCAAGATGTTGAGGATGAATTTGGGAGCCAGATCATGAAAATCCAGCCCATAGTAGAACATGAGCCCGCGGACAAACAGGTGGAGGGGAAATCCCAGTCCGCGGACGAAATGGGTGAGAAAAACTACCCTCTCATGGGGTTCGGGCATTGGGACGATCTGCCCCACATCGGGCAGCGCGTGCACGATATCCGCGGCCAGATATTCGGCTTCCCGTAATTTTTTGATGTTCTCCTCCGTGACGGAGGAGACCATCCACTTGCCTCTTGCTCCCGACATTCTTGTGGTGGTTTGAGAAGAAGAACGCGAGCTTGGGCACTGGAGCTCGCGTGTGCGGGAATGGGAAAGCGAGAAGGAAAAAGGCGTGGGTGAAAAAAGTAGATCTTTGTCCCTTTTATGAGGGCGGAGGAGGCGATGAGTCTCCCCACTTGCCTGGCAAAACCGCATATTCCCCAGGCGCCGTAATTGATGGCGCGGTTGGGTTACCCGCGTCCATATTGATGAGAATCCCGTGATAAGGGGAACACGATCTCTGCTTTGACAAGATGTATCGAGAAAACCGCCACGTGATGTGTGCGGAGCTGGTTGAGAAAAGCGGTTTGAATAATAACCGGGCCATGAAGTGATGTCATACTATCAAAACGTGTCAACAGATTGGATTTGTTGAAATATTATTCTCTCTACGGTGATATATGGAACTTATTTTGCAGTGTCGGACACTATCCTTGTATTCAAACTCTTCCGTGGTGTATTCGGAGGAGGAACCCACCTTGCAATGCCGAAGACAATACTGCGCGCCGGACTCATCGTCATTGATGCCTGGTTCAGGGGCTACTGAGGGAGTCCTGGATTAGGGGGTCTCCGGACAGCCGGATTATATCCTTTGGCCGGACTGTTGGACTATGAAGATAGAAGATCGAATACTTCGTCCTGTGTCCGGATAGGACTCTACTTGGCGTGCAAGGCAAGCTAGGCAATACAGATATGTATATCTCCTCCTTTGTAACCGACCTTGTGTAACCCTAGCCTCCTCCGATATCTATATAAATCGGACGGTTTTAGTCTGTAGGACAACATACAATCATACCATAGGCTAGCTTCTAGGGTTTAGCCTCTCTGATCTCGTGGTAGATCAACTCTTGTAATACTCATATCATCAAGAACAATCAAGCAGGACGTAGGGTATTACCTCCATCGAGAGGGCCCAAACCTGGGTAAAACATCGTGTCCCCTGCCTCCTGTTACCATCCACCTTAGACGCACAGTTTGGGACCCCCTACCCGAGATCCGCCAGTTTTGACACCGACAACATCCCCAAGTTTGGGCCTTTTCATATCATAAGCATAATCACTCTCATCATTAATAGTATGGATAGCACCAATAGTATAGCAATTATCATCATCACAATGAGTAATAGGAGCAACATCATTTGGGAGGGATACCTTTTTACCTTTGCTTCTCCATATTTTCTTTTTCTTCTTCACATCATGTGTGGGTTCAACCCTCTTTTTGGAGCTCCTTATTAATGAGATTGGTTGAATAGAAGGCTCCTCCTCGTTACCTGATTCATCATAAGAAATAATAGGAGGATATTGGGAAGTCTCTTCCCTTTCATTAGTATTCTCTTCATATTCTATTTGTTTTCTTTCCTTTATGTAATTGACAATATAAGGATTTTCAATGCAATTCACCACACAATACATATAAATTTCTTCTAGGTCAATATCGAGGAATTTCTCGAGGTTATATTCTGGAATAATCTTAGTTTGACGTTTCATTTCTTCATAACCCAAAAGCAAACTAAGTTCATTATAATGTGCAAGGGAAATCAAGTCATCACAATTTTTGGACATGATTCGATCATGAAACAAATTTGCATTTGATATTTAAATGACCATGTTCATTGCAAAGTTCACAAGTATGGCTAATTTTTTTTAAATTTTCAGCACTAACATTTAGCCTTTCTTGCAACCATTTAGTTTCTAAATGCTTATGCCTCTTGCAATATCTATCTTCCCTATTTGGTGTGTTCTTGCAAACCCAATGCACTCCACAAAAATTGACATGTTTATAGGAGACATTTTCATCATAACTAATGCAATCATCATTAGTACTATGGATATTCAAGGAGTTCATACTAACAACATTGCAATCATGCTCATCATTCAAAGATTTAGTGCCAAACATTTTAATGCATTCTTCTTCTAACACCTTGGCACAATTTTCCTTCCCATCATACTCACAAAAGATATTAAAAAGATGAAGCGTATGAGGTAAACTCAATTCCATTTTTTATAGTTTTCTTTTACAAACTAAACTAGTGCTAAAACAAGAAACAAAAAGATTCGATTGCAAGATCTAAAGATATACCTTCAAGCGCTAACCTCCCCCGCAACGGCGCCAGAAAAGAGCTTGATGTCTACTACACAACCTTCTTCTTGTAGACATTGTTGGGCCTCCAAGTGCAGAGGTTCGTAGGACAGTAGCAAATTTCCCTCTAGTGGATGACCTAAGGTTTATCAATCCGTGGGAGGCATAGGATGAAGATGGTCTCTCTCAAACAACCCTGCAACCAAATAACAAATAGTCTCTTGTGTCCCCAACAAACCCAATACAATGGTAAATTGTATAGGTGCACTAGTTCGGCGAAGAGATGGTGATACGAGTGCAATATGGATGATAGATATAGGTTTTTGTAATCTGAAAATATAAAAACAGCAAGGTAACTAATGATAAAAGTGAGCGTAAACGGTATTGCAATGCGTTGAAACAAGGCCTAGGGTTCATACTTTCACTAGTGCAAGTTCTCTCAACAATAATAACATAATTGGATCATATAACTATCCCTCAACATGCAACAAAGAGTCACTCGAAAGTCACTAATAGTGGAGAACAAACGAAGAGGTTATTGTAGGGTACGAAACCACCTCAAAGTTATTCTTTCCGATCATTCCGTTGGGCTATTCCTATAAGTGTCACAAACAGCCCTAGATTTTTTTAGTAAAATAACACCTTCAGACACAAATCAACCAAAACCATAATGTCACCTAGATACTCCAATGTCACCTCAAGTATCCGTGGGTATGATTATACGATATGCATCACACAATCTCAGATTCATCTATTCAAACCAACACAAAGTACTTCAAAGAGTGCCCCAAAGTTTCTACGGGAGAGTCAAGACGAAAACGTGTGCCAACCCCTATGCATAGGTTCATGGGCGGAACTCGCAAGTTGATCACCAAAACATACATCAAGTGGATCAATAGAATACCCCATTGTCACCACGGGTATCCAACGCAAGACATACATCAAGTATTCTCAAATCCTTAAAGACTCAATACGATAAGATAACTTCAACGGGAAAACTCAATCCATTACAAGAGAGTAGAGGGGGAGAAACATCATAAGATCCAACTATAATAGCAAAGCTCGTGATACATCAAGATCGTATCATCTCAAGAACACGATAGAGAGCGATCAAACACATAGCTACTGGTACATACCCTCTGCCCCGAGGGAAAACGACTCCCTCCTTGTCATGGAGAGCGCCGGGATGATGAAGATGGCCACCGGTGAGGGTTTCCCCCTTCCGGGAGGGTGCCGGAACGGGTCTAGATTGGTTTTCGGTGGCTATGGAGGCTTCTGGTGGTCGAACTCCCGATCTATTCTCGTCCTCGAATTTTTAGGGTATATGGGTATATATGGGAGGAAGAAGTACGTCGGTGGACATCCGGGCTGTCCACGAGGCAGGGGGCGCGCCCCCCACCCTCGTGGGCAGTCCGAGACTCTCCTGGTCCATCTCCGATACTCCGTGGGCTTCTTCTGGTCCAAAAAATAAGTTCCGTGAAGTTTCAGGTCAATTGGACTCCGTTTGATTTTCCTTTTCTGCGATACTCTAAAACAAGGAAAAAACAGAAACTGGCACCGGGCTCTGGGTTAATAGGTTAGTCCCAAAAATAATATGAAAGTGTATAATAAAGCCCATAAACATCCAAAACAGATAATATAATAGCATGGAACAATCAAAAATTATAGATACTTTGGAGACGTATCATAGCATCGTTGTCGTCTCGCCAACTATTGCTTCTACGACTATCACTACCGCTTAGTGATAAAGTAAAGCAATTACATGGCGATTGCATTTCATACAATAAAGCGACAACCATGTGGCTCTTGCCAGTTGCCGATAACTGTTACAAAACATGATCATCTCATACAAAATATATCTCATCACGTCTTGACCATATCACATCACAACATGCCCTCCAAAAACAAGTTAGACATCCTCTACTTTGTTGTTGCAAGTTTTACGTGGCTGCTACGGGCTTCTAGCAAGAACCATTCTTACCTACATATCAAAACCACAACGATTTTTCATCAAGTGTGCTATTTTAACCTTTAACAAGGACCTGGCGTAGTCAAACTCGATTCAACTAAAGTTGGAGAAACAGACACCTGCCAACCACCTGTGTGCGAAGCATGTCGGTAGAACAAGTCTCATGAACACGGTCATGTAATGTTGGTCCGAGCCGCTTTATCCAACAATACCGCCAAATCAAAGTAAGACGTTGCTGGTAAGCAGAAAGACTATTATCGCCCACAACTCTTTGTGCTCTACTCGTGCATATAACATCTACGCATAGACCTGGTTCGGAAGCCACTGTTGGGGAACGTAGTATTGCAAAAGTTTTCTACGATCACGCAAGATCTATCTAGGAGAAGCATAGCAACGAGCGGGGAGAGTGTGTCAATGTACCCTCGTATACCGAAAGCGGAAGCATTTAGTAGCGCAGTTGATGTAGTCGAACATCTTCGCGATCCAACCGATCCAAGCACCGAATGTACGGCACCTCTGCGTTCAGCACACATTCAGCTCGATGACATCCCTCGATCTCTTGATCTAGTTGAGGATGAGGTAGAGTTCCATCAGCACGACAGCGTGGCGACGGTGATGACGAAGTTACCGGTGCAGGGCTTCGCCTAAGCACTACAACAATATGACCGAGGGGTGTAACTGTGGAGGGGGGCACCGCACATGGCTAAGAGTAGGCTTGGTGTGCCTTTGGGGTGCCCCCTCCCACGTATATAAAGGGGGGAGGAGAGGTGGCCGGCCCAAGGGGGCGCGCTAGGTGTGGGGAGTCCTACTAGGACTCCCTAGTCCAAGTAGGATTCCCCCAACAATGCTACACTTACGGGAGGGGGGCTACTAGGACTCCCTAGTCCAAGTAGGATTCCCCCAGTTGAAATCAAGGGGCAGGCTTTATGGTGAAATCAACGGGGAGGATCAGAGCGTAGATCAATTCCGTGACATCTTTCCGTAAGTCTAGCATTTTTGGGATTCCCCTGTCCTTTTTCCTTTTTCGGAATATCAAAGAGGGACGGAGAGGAGGAGTAGGAGAGGGAAAGGGGGTCACTGCCCCCACCCCTTGTCCAATTCAGATTGCAAAGGGGGGGCACCTCCCTGGGCGGCCCTCTATCTTCCACTAAGGCCCATGTGTGGCCCATTAACTTCCGGGGGGGTCCGGTAGCCCCCGGTACTCCAAAACTTATCCGATACTTCTCGAAACCATTCCAGTGTTCGAATATAACCTTCCAATATATGAATCTTCACCTCTCGACCATTTCAAGACTCCTCGTCATGTCCGTGATCTCATCCGGGACTCCGAACAAACTTCGGTCATCAAATCACATAACTCATAATACATATCATCAGCGAACATTAAGCGTGCGGACCCTACGGGTTCGAGATCTATGTAGACATGACTGAGGCACATCTCCGGTCAATAACCAATAGCGGAACCTGGAGCTCATATTTGATCCTACATATTCTAGGAAGATCTTTATCGGTCAAACCGCATAACAACATACGTTGTTCCCTTTGTCATCGGTATGTTACTTGCCCGAGGTTCAATCTCGTTACCGGCAAGTCTCTTTACTCGTTCCATAATGCATCATCCCATGACTAACTCATTAGACACATTGGTTGCAAGGCTCATAGTGATGTGCATTACCGAGAGGGCCTAGAGATTCCTCTCCGATACACAGAGTGACAAATCCTAATCTCGATCTATGCCAACTCAACAAACACCATCGGAGATAGCTGTATATCATCTTTATGATGACCTAGTTACGTTGTGACATTTGATTGCACACAAGGTGTTCCTCCGGTATTCGGGAGTTGCATAATCTCATAGTCTGAGGAACATGTATAAGTCATGAAGAAAGCAATAGCAATAAAACTAAATGATCATTATGCTAAGCTAATGGATGGGTCTTGTCCATCACATCATTCTCTAATGATGTGACCCCGTTCATCAAATGACAACACATGTCAATGGTCAGGAAACCTAACCATCTTTGATTAATGAGCTAGTCTAGTAGAGGCATACTAGGGACACTCTGTTTGCCTATGTATTCACACATGTACTAACTTTCTGGTTAATACAATTCCAGCATGAATAATAAACATTTATCATGATATAAGCAAATATAAATAACAACTTTATTATTGCCTGGGCTAGACGGGCCACAGCCCGCCCAGTTAATACTCTACTCTCCTCTGAACAACAACAAAAACACCGCTCAAGGAAAACACAAATACTGCTCGAGCTGCTTGGTCCCAGCTGTCGGCCGCTCCTTGTGCAATTCTCTCGTTTATTGACTACATATGTTGACAATGGTGTGGGACCGTGATGTCAGGAAACCAGGAGGAAGCAAAAATATATAGTTGTACATAATAAGGAGGCACTTGCGTACGTACGTCTATGGCCCTAGTGGGTCCCTACTGTCATCCAGTAAAAATAAAGTCATCTCCTGAATCCTCATGTTCGTTGACCATGTTGACAATGCTCGACACCATGACGAGCGCAACAACTCGAAGGACGACGGAGAGGGCCTCGCGGGCCCTATGGATGGTCTGATACAGCGCCTGCTGCTCATTCAGGAAGCCAGGATCATCATACACCTATGAGCATGTTCGAGAGACTGAGTCGGCATGAAACGGTAAGGCCGCGCTTGGGAGCTCTGGTTTATTTCACACCTGTATTAAGATACAAGTGTAATTTTCTCGTCATCGGAAACAACGCGTAAAATACAGGCATAATGAAACCTAGGGCCCGAGGTCTATAACAAAAACCGGCGAGTTACATGTGTAATTTGAGAGACCAGTGTATATTTTACTAGTCGAAATTGACCAACCAAACGCTTCGCCCGATACCATCTGCTTTTAGTTACAAGCGTTAGTTTTACAAGCGGTTTTGGTTGAAAAACGACGATCCAATCACGGCCTAAGATGATGAGTTGGTTGGAAGATCATATGGTTTCACCTCTAACCTACCCGAGTTTTCGTATAGGCTATGAATGAAACAGAAGACAATGAACTTCTTAAGCGCAGAAACAACAGAAGAGGATGATCTTCTTAATATGCAAATCACATGCATTAGCTCAACATGCAAAAAATATGAAGCATTATTCTCAGGAGGCATGGTAAACAGCTCGTGATGCCGCATGGCACAGCATTCCAAGCTCAACTTTGCAATCAAACTCACAAGGCCTGGCATTACATAGACAACATTCAGAACAAACTCTTAAAACACCTTACATAAGTCAACATTCATGCGACTATGCATCTCAGCAGAGTAAATATTTACTTCTGAACTAAAGACAGGAATAGGAAAAAATGATCGATGTTGCTCACAACAAAGGGTGTCCCACTCAAAAATATCAAATGCATGTCTTCTGGCTAACATCAATGAGCAAAATTTGACAAGGTTTTCCAATTCCAGTATATTAAACTAATGTCTTCTTGCTAACATCAATTATTAAACTTTGACAAGCTTTTCCCATTCAAAATATGTAATGCCTATGATTGTGGAATGGGCAGGGTTTGTCATCAGTTTGTCATCTGATAGTCCGGTGGCTCAAGGTGACGACGAATGACTAGAGAACCATTCGATGTATTTTGCATTATGTAGTATTATGGAGGACACGGATCATCTAAACATTTTGTGCAGTTCCACTAAAATCAAGATGACATCCCTATGGATTTTATATTTATATGCTGCAAGAAAACAAAGACACATTAGCACACACACACGAATATTGGCCCAGTGTCAACCCACCAATCGGTGGACTAACAAACTGAAAGTACGGTAAACAGATTACCATACCCAGATGCCCCATCATTGTTGCTTAGAATGACATTGACAGACTTGGATTCCTATGGCTTCTTGTACTTGTTTGGGCACTTTTTGCCCAGTGCACTCAGCATGTTGTAGAGTTGCCTATGCTCTCTGCAGACTAGGCATGTCACCAGCGTCTACTAATACTCTGTAAAGCTTCGCGATCATTCCTTCTGCAATGTAGTGCAAACAGTGAATGCTTCTTTCTGCAAAGTGGTAAAACCAACTGGACCCACTAATGCCACAGTTTGCCTTAGACACATTGGCTCCTTTTTGTGCAGTTCAACTAAAATCAAAGTCAGAACAAAACCAAGCTTTAATTTTGATATCCCTGTAAGCAACAATAGGTATAAGGGAAACAATTACTGAGAAATAACGGTTGATGACTTGTACTCCCAGAAGAAAAACATCTACTGATCTACCTTATCTTAATGGGAAACAAAGCAGGAGAGTAGCAATTCTCCATCAGTGTGATTCATTCATATTAACTGAGACATTATCTTAACAATGCCTTGTTTCAACATCTATAAAGAACGACAAAGCAGAAAAGTACCATTCCTAAAACAATGTGACTGATTCATTTTAACCGAGACATTATCTTAACAATACCTTGGTTAAACATGTAGAAAGAACTACCAAGAAGGATAGTACCATTTGTAAAACACTGTAACTAATATATAATAGCAGAGACATTATCTGAACAATACATTTCTTAAACATGTACTACGGTTGATCCCTAACAGAAATGGTACTCCCGCCGATCCCTAACAAGTGTTGCAGTTTTGAACTAAGATTTAGTAGTTAATTATGAGGAAAGTTGGTACTGAAAGACGGTACTGACCTTTCAAGACCAAAATTTGGAACAACACTTTAGGAAGACCTAAAATAGATCTCAACACATATATGGAAATCCGGTCTACAACAGCAACAAGTTGAATAGATATCCCTGTTTTAACAGAGGCAAAAAAGGAATCAATTACTGGCCAATAAAGGAGGATGAAACATGCGGCCACAAATATGGTAATCCCGCCAATCCCTAACAAGTGTTGCAGTTTTGAACTAAGATTCAGTAGTTAATTCTGAGAGTGGCATTGCTTAATTTTACCAGCGGCATTAGATTAACAAAAAACATAAGCAGTTCCTGGGGAGAGTGGGCACAACAGCACCATGTGCTTCCATCTACTTATAAAGGGGGTGATGCAGAGTTTTGTTGTAAAAAAGAAACAAGCATCATTTCTGGGTTGGAACAATTTTTTCCCACTCAATGGTAAAAGATAGCAATTCAACATTTATCCAAAACAATACCAATACAAGTAGCACAACATCTCAAAGCACACTGCAACATCATGTGGATGAAAGTCGGAACTGACCTTTCCTAACCAAGATTAGAAACAACTTGCGTGGAGGACTTGAAAGAAATCCCAACACATATATGAAAATCCATGATCTCCTTTTGTGCAGTTCCACCAAAATTAAGCAAAGTCGCCGGTGTGCCATTCAAGTTGAACTGCACAAAACACTCTCAAAACATAAGTGTTTCGCGTAGCGAAACAAAATGTCGTAATAGCAAAAAGTTGAATAGATATCCCTTTTTTAACAGAGGCAAAAAGGAATCAATTACTGGCAAAATAAAGGAGGATGGAACATGCGGCCACAAAAATAGTAATTCCGCCAATCCCTAACAAGTGTTGCAGTTTTGAACTAAGATTCAGTAGTTAATTATGAGGAAAGTTGGTACTGAAAGTCAGTACTGACCTTTCAAGACCAAAATTTGAAACAACTCTTGAGGAAGAGCTAAAATAGATCTTAACACATATATGGAAATCCGGTCTACAATAGCAACAAGTTGAATAGATATCCCTATTTTAATAGAGGCAAAAAATGAATCAATTACTGGCCAATAAAGGAGGATGAAACACGC
Source organism: Triticum dicoccoides (assembly GCF_002162155.2). Taxonomy (NCBI): domain Eukaryota; kingdom Viridiplantae; phylum Streptophyta; class Magnoliopsida; order Poales; family Poaceae; genus Triticum; species Triticum dicoccoides. The sequence continues at coordinate 159,951,595 of NC_041392.1, forward strand.
GGCCACAAATATGGTAATCCCGCCAATCCCTAACAAGTGTTGCAGTTTTGAACTAATATTCAGTGGTTAATTCTGAGAGTGGAATTTCTTAATTTTACCAGCGGCATTAGATTAACAAAAAACATAAACAGTTCTAGGGGAGAGTGGGCGCAACAAAACCATGTGATTCCATCTACATATAAAGGGGGTGATGCAGAGCTTTGTTGTAACAAAGAAACAAGCATCATGTCTGGGTTGGAACAATTTTTTCCCACTCAATGGTAAAAGGCAACAGTTCAACATTTATCCAAAACAATACCAATACAAGTAGCACAACATCTCAAAGGACACTGCAACATCATGTGGATGAATGTCGATACTGACCTTTCTTGACAAAGATTTGAAACAACTTGCATGGAGGACTTGAAAGAAATCCCAACACATATATGAAAATCCATGATCTCCTTTTGCGCAGTTCCACCAAAATTAAGCAAAGTCACCGATGTGCCATTAAGTTGAACTGCACAAAACACTCTTAACACATAAGTGTTTCGTGTAGCGAAACAAAATGTCGCAATAGCAAAAAGTTGAATAGATATCCCTGTTTTAACAGAGGCAAAAAGGAATCAATTATTGGGAAAATAAAGGAGGATGGAACATGCGGCCACAAAAATAGTAATTCCGCCAATCCCTAACAAGTGTTGCAGATTTGAACTAAGATTCAGTAGTTAATTATGAGGAAAGTTGGTTCTGAAAGTCGGTACTGACCTTTCAAGACCAAAATTTGAAACAACTCTTGAGGAAGACCTAAAATTGATCTCAACACATATATGGAAATCCGGTCTACAATAGCAACAAGTTGAATAGATATCCCTGTTTTAACAGAGGCAAAAAAGGAATCAATTACTGGCCAATAAAGGAGGATGAAACATGTGGCCACAAATATGGTAATCACGCCAATCCGTAACAAGTGTTGCAGTTTTGAACTAAGATTCAGTAGTTAATTCTGAGAGTGGCATTGCTTAATTTTACAAGTGGCATTAGATTAACAAAAAACATAAACAGTTCCAGGGGAGAGTGGGCGCAACAACACCATGTGCTTCCATCTACTTATACAGGGGGCGATGCAGAGTTTTGTTGTAACTAAGAAACAAGCATCATGTCTGGGTTGGAACAATTTTCCCACTCAATAATAAAAGACACCAGTTCAACATTTATCCAAAACAATACCAATACAAGTAGCACAACATCTCAAAGCACACTGCAACATCATATGGATGAAAGTCGGAACTGACCTTTCTTGACCAAGATTTGAAACAACTTGCGTGGAGGACTTGAAAGAAATCCCAACACATATATGAAAATCCATGATCTCCTTTTGTGCAGTTCCACCAAAATTAAGCAAAGTCGCCGGTGTGCCATTCAAGTTGAACTGCACAAAACACTCTTAAAACATAAGTGTTTTGGGCAGCGAAACAAAATATCACAATAGCAAAAAGTTGAATAGATATCCCTGTTTTAACAGAGGCAAAAAGGAATCAATTACTGGCAAAACAAAGGAGGATGGAAAATGCATCCACAAAAATAGTAATTCCGTCAATCCCTAACAAGTGTTGCAGTTTTGAACTAAGATTCAGTAGTTAATTATGAGGAAAGTTGGTACTGAAAGTCGGTACTAACCTTTCAAGACCAAAATTTGAAACAACTCTTGAGGAAGACATAAAATTGATCTCAACACATATATGGAAATCCGGTCACAATAGCAACAAATTGAATAGATATCCCTATTTTAACAGAGGCAAAAAAGGAATCAATTACTGGCCAATAAAGGAGGATGAAACATGCGGCCACAAATATGGTAATCCCGCCAATCCCTAACAAGTGTTGCAGTTTTGAATGAAGATTCAGTAGTTAATTCTGAGAGTGGCATTGCTTAATTTTGCCAGCGGCATAGATTAACAAAAAACATAAGCAATTCCTGGGGAGAGTGGGCGCAACAGCACCATGTGCTTCCATCTACTTATAAAGGGGGTGATGCAGAGTTTTGTTGTAAAAAAGAAACAAGCATCATGTCTGGGTTGGAACAATTTTTTCCCACTCAATGGTAAAAGACAGCAATTCAACATTTATCCAAAACAATACCAATACAAGTAGCACAACATCTCAAAGCACACTGCAACATCATGTGGATGAAAGTCGGTACTGACCTTTCTTGACCAAGATTAGAAACAACTTGCGTGGAGGACTTGAAAGAAATCCCAACACATATATGAAAATCCATGCTCTCCTTTTGTGCAGTTCCACCAAAATTAAGCAAAGTCGCCGGTGTGCCATTCAAGTTGAACTGCACAAAACACTCTCAAAACATAAGTGTTTCGCGTAGCGAAACAAAATGTCGTAATAGCAAAAAGTTGAATAGATATTCCTTTTTAACAGAGGCAGAAAGGAATCAATTACTTGCAAAATAAAGGAGGATGGAAAATGCATCCAAAAAAATAGTAACTCCGCCAATCCCTAACAAGTGTTGCAGTTTTGAACTAAGATTCAGTAGTTAATTATGAGGAAAGTTGGTACTGAAAGTCAGTACTGACCTTTCAAGACCAAAATTTGAAACAACTCTTGAGGAAGACATAAAATTGATCTCAACACATATATGGAAATCCGGTCTAAAATAGCAACAAATTGAATAGATATCCCTGTTTTAACAGAGGCAAAAAAGGAATCAATTACTGGCCAATAAAGGAGGATGAAACATGCGGCCACAAATATGGTAATCCCGCCAATCCCTAACAAGTGTTGCAGTTTTGAATGAAGATTCAGTAGTTAATTCTGAGAGTGGCATTGCTTAATTTTACCAGTGGCATTAGATTAACAGAAAACATAAGCAGTTCCTGGGGAGAGTGGGCGCAACAGCACCATGTGCTTCCATCTACTTATAAAGGGGGTGATGCAGAGCTTTGTTGTAAAAAAGAAACAAGCATCATGTCTGGGTTGGAACAATTTTTTCCCACTCAATGGTAAAAGACAACAATTCAACATTTATCCAAAACAATACCAATACAAGTAGCACAACATCTCAAAGCACACTGCAACATCATGTGGATGAAAGTCGGTACTGACCTTTCTTGACCAAGATTAGAAACAACTTGCGTGGAGGACTTGAAAGAAATCCCAACACATATATGAAAATCCATGCTCTCCTTTTGTGCAGTTCCACCAAAATTAAGCAAAGTCGCCGGTGTGCCATTCAAGTTGAACTGCACAAAACACTCTCAAAACATAAGTGTTTCGCGTAGCGAAACAAAATGTCGTAATAGCAAAAAGTTGAATAGATATCCCTTTTTAACAGAGGCAAAAAGGAATCAATTACTGGCAAAATAAAGGGGGATGGAACATGCGGCCACAAAAATAGTAATTCCGCCAATCCCTAACAAGTGTTGCAGTTTTGAACTAAGATTCAGTAGTTAATTGTGAGGAAAGTTGGTACTGAAAGTCGATACTGACCTTTCAAGACCAAAATTTGAAACAACTCTTGAGGAAGAGCTAAAATAGATCTTAACACATATATGGAAATCCGTTCTACAATAGCAACAAGTTGAATAGATATCCCTATTTTAATAGAGGTAAAAAATGAATCAATTACTGGCCAATAAAGGAGGATGAAACATGCGGCCACAAATATGGTAATCCCGCCAATCCCTAGCAAGTGTTGCAGTTTTGAACTAATATTCAGTGGTTAATTCTGAGAGTGGAATTGCTTAATTTTACCAGCGGCATTAGATTAACAAAAAACATAAACAGTTCTAGGGGAGAGTGGGCGCAACAACACCATGTGCTTCCATCTACTTATAAAGGCGGTGATGCAGAGCTTTGTTGTAACAAAGAAACAAGCATCATGTCTGGGTTGGAACAATTTTTTCCCACTCAATGGTAAAAGGCAACAGTTCAACATTTATCCAAAACAATACCAATACAAGTAGCACAACATCTCAAAGGACACTGCAACATCATGTGGATGAATGTCGATACTGACCTTTCTTGACAAAGATATGAAACAACTTGCATGGAGGACTTGAAAGAAATCCCAATACATATATGAAAATCCATGATCTCCTTTTGTGCAGTTCCACCAAAATTAAGCAAAGTCGCCGATGTGCCATTAAGTTGAACTGCACAAAACACTCTTAACACATAAGTGTTTCGTGTAGCGAAACAAAATGTCGCAATAGCAAAAAGTTGAATAGATTTCCCTGTTTTAACAGAGGCAAAAAGGAACCAATTACTGGCAAAATAAAGGAGGATGAACATGCGGCCACAAAAATAGTAATTCCGCCAATCCCTAATAAGTGTTGCAGATCCGAACTAAGATTCAGTAGTTAATTATGAGGAAAGTTGGTTCTGAAAGTCGGTACTGACCTTTCAAGACCAAAATTTGAAACAACTCTTGAGGAAGACCTAAAATTGATCTCAACACATATATGGAAATCTGGTCTACAATAGCAACAAGTTGAATAGATATCCCTGTTTTAATAGAGGCAAAAAAGGAATCAATTACTGGCCAATAAAGGAGGATGAAACATGTGGCCACAAATATGGTAATCCCGCCAATCCGTAACAAGTGTTGCAGTTTTGAACTAAGATTGAGTAGTTAATTCTGAGAGTGGCATTGCTTAATTTTACAAGTGGCATTAGATTAAAAAAAACATAAACAGTTCCAGGGGAGAGTGGGCGCAACAACACCATGTGCTTCCATCTACTTATACAGGGGGCGATGCAGAGTTTTGTTGTAACTAAGAAACAAGCATCATGTCTGGGTTGGAACAATTTTCCCACTCAATGATAAAAGACACCAGTTCAACATTTATCCAAAACAATACCAATGCAAGTAGCATAACATCTCAAAGCACACTGCAACATCATGTGGATGAATGTCGGTACTGACCTCTCTTGACCAAGATTTGAAACAACTTGCGTGGAGGACTTGAAAGAAATCCCAACACATATATGAAAATCCATGATCTCCTTTTGTGCAGTTCCACCAAAATTAAGCAAAGTCGCCGGTGTGCCATTCAAGTTAAACTGCACAAAACACTCTTAAAACATAAGTGTTTCACGTAGCGAAACAAAATGTCGCAATAGCAAAAAGTTGAATAGATATCCCTGTTTTAACAGAGGCAAAAAGGAATCAATTACTGGCAAAATAAAGGAGGATGGAACATGCGGCCACAAAAATAGTAATTCCGCCAATCCCTAACAAGTGTTGCAGTTTTGAACTAAGATTCAGTAGTTAATTATGAGGAAAGTTGGTACTGAAAGTCGGTACTGACATTTCAAGACCAAAATTTGGAACAACTCTTGAGGAAGACCTAAAATTGATCTCAACCCATATATGGAAATCCAGTCTACAATAGCAACAAGTTGAATAGATATCCCTATTTTAACAGAGGCAAAAAAAGGAATCAATTACTGGCCAATAAAGGAGGATGAAACATGCGGCCACAAATATGGTAATCCCGCCAATCCCTAACAAGTGTTGCAGTTTTGAACTAAGATTCAATATTTAATTCTGAGAGTGGCATTGCTTAATTTTACCAGCGGCATTAGATTAACAAAAACATCAATAGTTCCAGGGGAGAGTGGGCGCAATAACACCATGTGCTTCCATCTACTTATAAAGGGGGTGATGCAGAGTTTTGTTGTAACAAAGAAACAAGCATCATGTCTGGGTTGGAACAATTTTTTCCCACTCAATGGTAAAAGACAGCAGTTCAACATTTATCCAAAACAATACCAATACAAGTAGCACAACATCTCAAAGCACACTGCAACATCATATGGATGAAAGTCGGTACTGACCTTTCTTGACCAAGATTTGAAACAACTTGCGTGGAGGACTTGAAAGAAATCCCAACACATATATGAAAATCCATGATCTCCTTTTGTGCAGTTCCACCAAAATTAAGCAAAGTCACCGGTGTGCCATTCAAGTTGAACTGCACAAAACACTCTTAAAACATAAGTGTTTCGCGCAGCGAAACAAAATATCACAATAGCAAAAGGTTGAATAGATATCCCTGTTTTAACAGAGGCAAAAATGAATCAATTACTGGCAAAATAAAGGAGGATGGAAAATGCATCCACAAAAATAGCAATTCTGCCAATCCCTAACAAGTGTTGCAGTTTTGACCTAAGATTCAGTAGTTAATTATGAGGAAAGTTGGTACTGAAAGTCGGTACTAACCTTTCAAGACCAAAATTTGAAACAACTCTTGAGGAAGACATAAAATTGATCTCAACACATATATGGAAATCCGGTCTACAATAGCAACAAGTTGAATAGATATCCCTGTTTTAACAAAGGCAAAAATGGAATCAATTACTGGCCAATAAAGGAGGATGAAACATGCGGCCACAAATATGGTAATCCCGCCAATCCCTAACAAGTGTTGCAGTTTTGAACTAAGATTCAGTAGTTAATTCTGAGAGTGGCATTGCATAATTTTACCAGCGGCATTAGATTAACAAAAAACATAAGCAGTTCCTAGGGAGAGTGGGCGCAACAGCACCATGTGCTTCCATCTACTTATAAAGGGGGTGATGCAGAGTTTTGTTGTAAAAAAGAAACAAGCATCATGTCTGGGTTGGAACAATTTTTTCCTACTCAATGGTAAAAGACAGCAATTCAACATTTATCCTAAACAATACCAATACAAGTAGCACAACATCTCAAAACACACTGCAACATCATGTGGATGAAAGTCGGTACTGACCTTTCTTGACCAAGATTAGAAACAACTTGCATGGAGGACTTGAAAGAAATCCCAACACATATATGAAAATCCATGATCTCCTTTTGTGCAGTTCCACCAAAATTAAGCAAAGTCGCCGGTGTGCCATTCAAGTTGAACTGCACAAAACACTCTCAAAACATAAGTGTTTCGCGTAGCGAAACAAAATGTTGTAATAGCAAAAAGTTGAATAGATATCCCTTTTTTAACAGAGGCAAAAAGGAATCAATTACTGGCAAAATAAAGGAGGATGGAACATGCGGCCACAAAAATAGTAATTCCGCCAATCCCTAACAAGTGTTGCAGTTTTGAACTAAGATTCAGTAGTTAATTATGAGGAAAGTTGGTACTGAAAGTCAGTACTGACCTTTCAAGACCAAAATTTGAAACAACTCTTGAGGAAGAGCTAAAATGGATCTTAACACATATATGGAAATCCGGTCTACAATAGCAACAAGTTGAATAGATATCCCTGTTTTAATAGAGGCAAAAAATGAATCAATTACTGGCCAATAAAGGAGGATGGAACATGCGGCCACAAAAATAGTAATTCCGCCAATCCCTAACAAGTGTTGCAGTTTTGAACTAAGATTCAGTAGTTAATTCTGAGAGTGGAATTGCTTAATTTTACCAGCGGCATTAGATTAACAAAAAACATAAACAGTTCTAGGGGAGAGTGGGTGCAACAACACCATGTGCTTCCATCTACATATAAAGTGGGTGATGCAGAGCTTTGTTGTAACAAAGAAACAAGCATCATGTCTGGGTTGGAACAATTTTTTACCACTCAATGGTAAAAGGCAACAGTTCAACATTTATCCAAAACAATACCAATACAAGTAGCACAACATCTCAAAGGACACTGCAACATCATGTGGATGAATGTCGGTACTGACCTTTCTTGACCAAGATTTGAAACAACTTGCGTGGAGGACTTGAAAGAAATCCCAACACATATATGAAAATCCATGATCTCCTTTTGTGCAGTTCCACCAAAATTAAGCAAAGTCGCTGATGTGCCATTAAGTTGAACTGCACAAAACACTCTTAAGACATAAGTGTTTCGTCTAGCGAAACAAAATGTCGCAATAGCAAAAAGTTGAATAGATATCCCTGTTTTAACAGAGGTAAAAAGGAATCAATTACTGGCAAAATAAAGGAGGATGGAACATGCGGCCACAAAAATAGTAATTCCGCCAATCCCTAACAAGTGTTGCAGATTTGAACTAAGATTCAGTAGTTAATTATGAGGAAAGTTGTTTTTGAAAGTCGGTACTGACCTTTCAAGACCAAAATTTGCAACAACACTTGAGGAAGACCTAAAATTGATCTCAACACATATATGGAAATCCGGTCTACAATAGCAACAAGTTGAATAGATATCCTTGTTTTAACAGAGGCAAAAAAGGAATCAATTACTGGCCAATAAAGGAGGATGAAACATGCGGCCACAAATATGGTAATCCCACCAATCCCTAACAAGTGTTGCAGTTTTGAACTAAGATTCAGTAGTTAATTCTGAGAGTGGAATTGCTTAATTTTACCAGTGGCATTAGATTAACAAAAAACATAAACAGTTCTAGGGGAGAGTGGGTGCAACAACACCATGTGCTTCCATCTACATATAAAGGGGGTGATGCAGAGCTTTGTTGTAACAAAGAAACAAGCATCATGTCTGGGTTGGAACAATTTTTTACCACTCAATGGTAAAACGCAACAGTTCAACATTTATCCAAAACAATACCAATACAAGTAGCACAACATCTCAAAGGACACTGCAACATCATGTGGATGAATGTCGGTACTGACCTTTCTTGACCAAGATTTGAAACAACTTGCGTGGAGGACTTGAAAGAAATCCCAACACATATATGAAAATCCATGATCTCCTTTTGTGCAGTTCCACCAAAATTAAGCAAAGTCGCTGATGTGCCATTAAGTTGAACTGCACAAAACACTCTTAACACATAAGTGTTTCGTCTAGCGAAACAAAATGTCCAATAGCAAAAAGTTGAATAGATATCCTTGTTTTAACAGAGGCAAAAAGGAATCAATTACTGGCAAAATAAAGGAGGATGGAACATGCGGCCACAAAAATAGTAATTCCGCCAATCCCTAACAAGTGTTGCAGATTTGAACTAAGATTCAGTAGTTAATTATGAGGAAAGTTGTTTTTGAAAGTCGGTACTGACCTTTCAAGACCAAAATTTGAAACAACACTTGAGGAAGACCTAAAATTGATCTCAACACATATATGGAAATCCGGTCTACAATAGCAACAAGTTGAATAGATATCCTTGTTTTAACAGAGGCAAAAAAGGAATCAATTACTGGCCAATAAAGGAGGATGAAACATGTGGCCACAAATATGGTAATCCCGCCAATCCCTAACAAGTGTTGCAGTTTTGAACTAAGATTCAGTAGGTAATTCTGAGAGTGGCATTGCTTAATTTTACAAGTGGCATTAGATTAACAAAAAACATAAACAGTTCCAGGGGAGAGTGGGCGCAACAACACCATGTGCTTCCATCTACTTATATAGGGGGCAATGCAGAGTTTTGTTGTAACTAAGAAACAAGCATCATGTCTGGGTTGGAACAATTTTCCCACTCAATGATAAAAGACACCAGTTCAACATTTATCCAAAACAATACCAATACAAGTAGCATAACATCTCAAAGCACACTGCAACATCATGTGGATGAATGTCGGTACTGACCTCTCTTGACCAAGATTTGAAACAACTTGCGTGGAGGACTTGAAAGAAATCCCAACACATATATGAAAATCCATGATCTCCTTTTGTGCAGTTCCACCAAAATTAAGCAAAGTCGCCGGTGTGCCATTCAAGTTAAACTGCACAAAACACTCTTAAAACATAAGTGTTTCACGTAGCGAAACAAAATGTCGCAATAGCAAAAAGTTGAATATATATCCCTGTTTTAACAGTGGCAAAAAGGAATCAATTACTGGCAAAATAAAGGAGGATGGAACATGTGGCCACAAAAATAGTAATTCCGCCAATCCCTAACAAGTGTTGCAGTTTTGAACTAAGATTCAGTAGTTAATTATGAGGAAAGTTGGTACTGAAAGTCGGTACTGACATTTCAAGACCAAAATTTGCAACAACTCTTGAGGAAGACCTAAAATTGATCTCAACACATATATGGAAATCCGGTCTACAATAGCAACAAGTTGAATAGATATCCCTATTTTAACAGAGGCAAAAAAAGGAATCAATTATCGGCCAATAAAGGAGGATGAAACATGCGGCCACAAATATGGTAATCCCGCCAATCCCTAACAAGTGTTGTAGTTTTGAACTAAGATTCAATATTTAATTCTGAGAGTGGCATTGCTTAATTTTACCAGCGGCATTAGATTAACAAAAACATAAATAGTTCCAGGGAGAGTGGGCGCAATAACACCATGTGCTTCCATCTACTTATAAAGGGGGTGATGCAGAGTTTTGTTGTAACAAAGAAACAAGCATCATGTCTGGGTTGGAACAATTTTTTCCCACTAAATGGTAAAAGACTGCAGTTCTACATTTATCCAAAACAATACCAATACAAGTAGCACAGCATCTCAAAGCACACTGCAACATCATATGGATGAATGTCGGTACTGACCTTTCTTAACCAAGATTTGAAACAACTTGCGTGGAGGACTTGAAAGAAATCCCAACACATATATGAAAATCCATGATCTCCTTTTGTGCAGTTCCACCAAAATTAAGCAAAGTCGCCGGTGTGCCATTCAAGTTGAACTGCAGAAAACACTCTTAAAACATAAGTGTTTCGCGCAGCGAAGCAAAATATCACAATAGCAAAAAGTTGAATAGATATCCCTGTTTTAACAGAGGCAAAAATGAATCAATTACTGGCAAAATAAAGGAGGATGGAAAATGCATCCACAAAAATAGTAATTCCGCCAATCCCTAACAAGTGTTGCAGTTTTGAAATAAGATTCAGTAGTTAATTATGAGGAAAGTTGGTACTGAAAGTCGGTACTAACCTTTCAAGACCAAAATTTGAAACAACTCTTGAGGAAGACATAAAATTGATCTCAACACATATATGGAAATCCGGTCTACAATAGCAACAAGTTGAATAGATATCCCTGTTTTAACAGAGGCGAAAAAGGAATCAATTACTGGCCAATAAAGGAGGATGAAAATGCGGCCACAAATATGGTAATCGCGCTAATGCCTAACAAGTGTTGCTGTTTTGAACTAAGATTCACTAGTTAATTCTGAGAGTGGCTTTGCTTAATTTTACCTGCGGCATTAGATTAACAAAAAACATAAACAGTTCTAGGGGAGAGTGGGCGCAACAACACCATGTGCTTCCATCTACTTTTAAAGGGGGTGATGCAGAGTTTTGTTATAACAAAGAAACGAGCATCATGTCTGGGTTGGAACAATTTTTTCCCACTCAATGGTAAAAGACAGCAGTTCAACATTTATCCAAAACAATACCAATACAAGTAGCACAACATCTCAAAGCACACTGCAACATCATGTGGATGAAAGTCGGTACTGACCTTTCGTGACCAAGAATTGAAACAACTTGCGTGGAGGACTTGAAAGAAATCCCAACACATATATGAAAATCCATGATCTCCTTTTGTGCAGTTCCACCAAAATTAAGCAAAGTCGTTGGTGTGCCATTCAAGTTGAACTGCACAAAACACTCTTAAAACATAGGTGTTTCATGTAGCAAAACAAAATGTCGCAATAGCAAGAAGTTGAATAGATATCCCTGTTTTAATAGAGGCAAAAAAGGAATCAATTACTGGCAAAATAAAGGAGGATGGATCATGCAGCCACAAAAATAGTAATTCCGCCAATCCCTAACAAGTGTTGCAGTTTTGAACTAAGATTCAGTAGTTAATTCTGAGAGTGGCATTGCTTAATTTTACCAGCGGCATTAGATTAACAAAACTGTAAATAGTTCCAGGGGAGAGTGGGCGCAACAACACCATGTGCTTCCATCTACTCATAAAGGGGGTGATGTAGAGTTTGTTGTAACAAAGCAACAAGCATCATGTCTGGGTTGGTACCATTTTTGTTCACTACTTAATGGGAAAAGAGAGAAATACAATAGCTTAAATTCAACATTTATTTAAAACAATACCAATACAAGTAGCACAACATCTCAAAGCACACTGCACAATCATGTGGATGAAGGCCTGTACTAACCTTTCATGAGACACTACAAGAAATATGTCAACTTGCGACCATAACTATTGGTTGCTGAAAGGTCATTGTTTTTCATTTGCGACCTTTTTGCAACCAAAAACAGATGGTCAAAAGCTGCCGATCGTAAACTGAAATTCACGACTTTCTCTGTGAGAAGGTCGTGGAAGGCAACGACCAAAAAAAAGGTCGTTGAACCCATGACCTTTTGTTTTGGTCACTGGCTGTCTGCCCAGGCCACGTCGGATCCAACGTGGCAATCTGACGTGGCAAAATTGTGACGAATTGAAAAGGTCATTGATAAGATTCAGCCCGGTCCAATTCGACGCTTTACATGGGCCGAGCCCAACAATTAGGACCTTTTTTTTCTGAGATGCTGTCTTTTACAATCAATTTTTTTGGGCCTCAACCTTTTTAAAATCTGAAATTTATATTGCTCTTTTTAGAAACAAGTCCAACATAGTTTGGGCCATGGACTTTTTAGAGCCCACGTATTGAGTGCAATATAAATTCTGGACAGGGCCTTTTTTACAATCCAATAGTGGGCCAAGCCCTCTTTTATTTACAGCCAATATTATCAAATCAGTATAGTAACAATACTTCTTTCCTAGAACAATAACACAAGTATAGAAAACTTTCTCACACAAATTTATCTCGCATAACATTAGACAGACCAACACATATCAATAACTTATCTCCTATGTTCACAAGTACATAACTTTTATCTCACACAACATTATACAAAACTGTATATTGCAGGTTCAAAGCACATAAACTTTATCTAACAGGTTACCTGTAATAAAAGAAGATCACCATCATCTCCTAATCAATAAATGATGCAAGTAACCTGCACATTCAAAAAGAAAAACCAATTTGTCAAAGAGAGACAAACAAAAAATAGAGACTTGCATCAAGTAGACCTGATGATGTACAGATAGTAATGAAACTAGCATCTACTTTGCCAGAGAGATAGCATGAAGCAGTTTTGATGCCATTCATGCATTATTTCTGAGACTAGCAGCAAAAAATACATAGGATGCCAAACAGCCGGAAGCAACTAAGATCGGTTAGTTGTTGTCTACCACCGATGGCGAGAACTAAACGAGCAGCTTAGATATATTGGGCTGGATTAGATTGGATTGATGCTGACAAAGTGACAACAGGAAGGTAATGAGCACATACAACTAGCTCTAGTGTACCGCCATGCATGAGCACTTGTTAATATTTATATTCATCACAGCAATCTATAACCACCTATGTTTACAAATCAGAAAGCACACATATATACTGAACAAAAGCAACAACCATGAATAGATGACTTAACAGTTCATGTTTGTTAACAAAACAAGAGTGGACATCTCATAGTGAGTCTAATACAGCTACACTAAGCAAAGAACCACATCAAGACATGAAGAGTAAGACATCATAGTATAGGAGGATTGGACTGCATACCTGGTCGTTCTTGAGGTAGAGGGCCATCTTGGTACCCCTACTGAGCTGCTCCCCAAATGTATCATGCGTGACGATGAAGGAGCCACCGGCCTGGGACTCCCACACGTACTGCCCGTCGTCGTTGTGCTTCATGGTGACGACGACCCTCTCGGCAACAAGGTAGGCGAAGTAGAAGCCAACACCGAACTGCCCAATCATGGACACATCAGCGCCGGCGGCAAGGGCCTCCATCAGCACCTTACTGATATTGTCCAAGGCCTACGAAAATCACACCGGAAAACACACCACGTCATCCCAGGAACAAATCTCGCACGCCACGAATCAAACCGCGGGTCAACGGATCTGGCTTGGCAGAATCTAAAGCCTAGCATAAAATGGCCAGTGTAATTAATGGCTAGTGCTGGCAGTATTGAATGTACCACACCGGCAAGCATTACATATTACTACTATGTAATTGATATGCAAAAGAAGATACATCTCCCATGTTGAGCAATCAGGATCAACCATGAAGTTTCTGCTACTCCTACATCATTTTAGCTAATCATTTAAGATTCTAATGTTTACTTGTCAAGTACAGTTATTGTTACACTAAGATTTTAGCTAAGCAAATATAAAGATAAGAAGACACTTTGCCACCAATATTTTGTGACATCTACAGAATTCGTACCTCATAAACATGCATGAAATGTCTATCTCAAAGAAGTATTCATACTGATCATGTTTAATTAGGCCAGCAGCACAAAACAACCAATTATATTGCCTTACAAGAAGTACTAGCAGAAAACCCCTCTAATAACCAGGCATACAACTCAATGCGTCATAGCAACAGAACTAAGAAGATGATCAGAGTGAAGAAGGTAGCCCCAAGAGTTCACCGGAGTTCACCATAGATTTGTGGTGCAGAGGCAGGAGCCAAGGAGGTAGTCAAATTGCTGAAGTCAAGGGCCAGCCTAGCCTCCTACCACGCTTGAGGCCACAACCAGCCCAGCACCACCACCACCGTCGGAGCCCTCACCAACGTCCAAGCTTCATCGAGCTCCCTGCAAATTGCATTTGGCATCAAACCATCAATTGTTTTGCAAAGTGAATATATTAGGGGAAGCTACAATTGGCATATACACTGGCAGGACAGGGTTTAAATAACCAAGTCATGTTTAAAAGAGTTAATTGAATGAGTACAATTAGCATGTAACCTGGAAAACATATACCTAGTATCTATCTATCAACACATGTCATCACATAGAAGCCAAATACTATTAACTTCATGATTCAGAAGCAGGAGCAGTGGCTACAGACCACAAAGGGCTAGTTCTCTTATCTGAAGGAAAACAAATGACAGATAGTGCATAGCCATGATACATCAGACCTTATGAAGACGGTATGCCCACATGACTAGATGCTTCAGAAGCAAGAAGGTTGCATGCTTCTTTATTAATAAATCCAAACATCAAACTACAATTCTTAGTCTGGTACAAGATGAGGACCAGGGTTAGAAATCGAAGCTGAAATGGCCAGGCATCAAATACTCAAAAAGCTGATTTGGGGTAAATGAGATAATGTGGAAACAATTCTCAGAAAAGCATCTGCACTAATCATTTCAGACATCTCAGTCAGGTCACAGTTGTAGTTGGGAAGAGAAGAGTATGCAAATGTCTCCAAGTGAATTAAGAAGTAACGGTTTCCAAGTGAATTAGTCCTTCTGAATATAAACACATCAGGAATCTGAGCCAAACAAATGGTGCCCCATCTCTAATTCTTGCACAACACCAAAGAGTATGAACTCTAACATAGTCCAACAATTATCCTCTCACTCAGAATAAAAATGCCATCGCAGTTACCATCCTAACTTCCTATGAATCGAGTCATATTGGTGGATTTCCCGGCAGACAACTACAAACTCCAACCAGGTTGCAACCTCGCACAGTATCAGTGCAGGTGCAGCACCAATCAAGAAGCAGCTAAAAACATGGCTAATTAGAACTCCATGTATGAGAATACCACATAATATGTTCATCTAACATACAAAGGCACACAATAGTAGCACAACACCAATCAAGAAGCTGATTCTAGTAGAAAGTAGTCTAGCAGCGCATCCAAATCTAACTAACAGCGTCAAAGCAGGGGAGGAAGCGGCAGCTCATACCTTCACCTTGGACTTCTTGGCATGCAGCTTCTTGACCTGCTCCTCCTTGGCCTTATTCTCCCTTCTAGACACACACACACGCACACGATCAATTCAAACCCAAACAAATCGAATCATGCTCTTCATCTGAACCGCTACTGATCCATGGATTAAGAAACCGACATGGAGGGGAGAAAGAGCACGAGCTGGCGGTCGAACATGGTGAACGGGAGCGCCGCGTCCTCGGGAACCTCCTTGGACAGGTATATCTGGTACCACTACTCCCGCCAGTCGTACCTCACGGCTGCCTCGCTCCCCTCCTTGGGTAGCAGCACGCCGTCCTCCTGCGGGCCGGCCTCCTCCACTACTGCCACCAAGCACCTCCCGATGGCCCGGCTCCTCCCACTCCTCCCGTTGATCCCGACCCCCTGCCACCGCACGCCACGCGTTGGGCTCGTCACTGCTGAGATCTTGAGCGCGGCGTAGGAGACCACGAGGAGGAGGGAGGGGCGTGGCAGCGTGGTGGTGGGATGTTGGTTGGAGGTTGGAAGGGGAACTGTTTGCTCGGAGCAGGAGGTAGGAGGACGTCAACGGGGGATCAAATCTCTTCTTATGTGGGAGGGGAGGGGAGAGCCGAGATCGTGGCTGGCGGCAAGGTGAGGGAGACGGGGGAGGTGGGTGGCGGCGAGGGGAGGGATCTGGATCTGAGCGTTAGGGTTCGCCGCGCGGGGAGAGAGAGGAGTGGTGTGCGGTGGTTTTTCTTGAGGGGTAGCTCGCGCTGGGTGGGTGAGAGGGTGAGGTGTGGGCCGTTGGATTCAGGAGGATCCGATGGTGATTTATCCGCGATCCACGTGAGAGGCCCTCGACCAATCAGAACGCAGTATACATGTATGATATTTTGACCATTTAAATTGGTCGTAATCGACTAAAAGTAAGGTGCTAAATCATGTTAGCTATTTTATTATGAACAAAATTTGAAAAAAAACTTCTCATTGTGTTAGCAAATTTGACTATAGTTTTCAGGAATAATCACAAATTGAAATAAGACAAATATTTTATTGAAGACTTATGAGAAATGAGTTCTTTTAAATCATTTTTTCATTTTTTTAGTGTCCAAAATGAGTTTTTTTTGTGAACGACCAACAATATATTTATTGCAAAATTGGATGAAATCAATTTTATAAACTATTAGGCCATATTTAATGCACAAATGACCAAATAGTTGGGTGTCAAATGATTTTTATCCACCTCTCATGAAAAAGGCAAATTTCCATTGATCCAGTTGGAAGCGGGTCAAATTTGAACTACAGCTGCCTTATAGTTTGCTCTTTATTTTTTTCCAAAAGTCATTTCTAGGTACATAAGTATCTATTTAATCAGAGAAACACCAAAATTTTCCAAGATTCAACCACTAGCTAGGAACGGCCACGCCCTCCATTTTGACTACATTTTGAAACGGGCATGCAAAATTAAAAAAAATCAAAAAAATAGGAAACCTTCGCATTGTGTCAATATATGTGACCATGTTACCAAGAAAAATAATAAACTTGTAATACGATAATTATTTGTAAAAAGTGTTCTCAGAAATGAGCTATCATGTGTTGAGATCAATGGCTTTCAAGCCAAATGATCAATCTTATGCCCACATTCATGGCATAGTTTGTTCAAATAATCTCATATTGTGCACAAGGGTGCATCTTGGGATGACAAACAATGTTGCCTAAGGAAGTTTTCATTTTCTTTGGATGAAAAATTCATTTTCTATTTTTCGAGTGCCCAAAATGGGTTTTTTTGTGAAGGACCTACCATATATTTGTTGCAAAATTGGACCAAATAAAATTTATAAAATATTAGGCCATATTTAATGCACAATTGACCAAATGGTTGGGTGTCAAAAGCATTGATCCACCTCTGGTGAAAAAGACAAATTTCTGTCGATTCACTAGGAAGCGGGTCAAATTTGAACTGTAGCTGCCTATAGTTTGCTATTTATTTTTTCCAAAAATCTTTTCTAGGTACATAAGTACCAATTTAATCAGAGAAACATCAAAAAAATTCCAAGATTCAACCACTAGCTAGGAACGGTCAAGCCCGTCGTTTTGACCGCATTTTGAAACACGCATAAAAAATTCAAAAAAAAGAAAAAATTGGAAAACCTTCACATTGTGTCATTATATATGACCATGTTTCCAGGAAAAATAATAAACTTGTAATACGGCAATTATTTTAAAAAAGTGTTCTCAGAAATGAGCTATCATGTGTGAAGATTCTTGGCTTTCAAGCCAAATGATTAATCTTATGGCCACATTCATGGCATAGTTTGTGCAAAGGATCTCATATTGTGCACAAGGGTGCATCTTGGAATTCCAAACAATGTTGCCTAAGGGAGTTTTCATTTTCTTCGCACGGAAAATTCACTTACCATTTTTGAGTGCCCGAAATGAGTTTTTTTTATGAAGGACCTACCATATATTTGTTACAAAATTGGACCAAATCGATTTTCTAAAATACTAGGCCATATTTAATGCACAATTGACGAAATGGTTCCGTGTCAAAAGCTTTGATCCATCTCTGGTGAAAAAGAGAAATTTCCGCCGATTCACTAGGAAGCGGGTCAAATTTGAACTGTAGATGCCTTATAGTTTGCTACTTATTTTTTTTCAAAAATTATTTCTAGGTACATAAGTATCTATTTAATCAGAGAAACATCAAATTTTTTCCAAGATTCAACCACTAGCTAGGAACGGTCAAGCCCGCCGTTTCGACCGCATTTTGAAACGGGCATAAAAATTCAAAAAAAAATCAATAAAATTGGAAAACCTTTGCATAGTGTCATCATATGTGACCAAGTTTCCAGGAAAAATAATAAACTTGTAATATGGCAATTATTTTAAAAAAGTATTCTCAGAAATGAGCTATCATGCATGAAGATTCAATGGCTTTCAAGCCAAATGATCAATCTTATGGCCACATTCATGGCATAGTTTGGTCAAATGATCTCATATTGTGCACAAGGGTGCATCTTGGAATTCCAAAGAATGCTTCCTAAGGGAGTTTTCATTTTCTTTGCACGGAAAATTCATTTTCCATTTTCCGAGTGCCCGAAATGAGATTTTTTTTGTGAAGGAACTACCAAATAATTGTTGCAAAAACGGACCAAATAAATTTTATAAAATAATAGGCCATGTTTAATTCACAATTGACAAAATGGTTGGGTGTAAAAAAAATATCCACCTATGGTGAAAAAGACAAATTTCCGCCGATTGAGGAGGAAGCGGGTCAAATTTGAACTGCAGCTGCCTTATAGTTTGCTATTTATTTTTTTCAAAAATCATATCTAGGTACATAAGTATCTATTTAAGCATAAATACATGGTTTGGTGGTGATACGTTGAGGTTTGGAAGGTGGCCCAGGGCCCCAACTCCAAAGCGCGTAGACTCGCATGCCTGCTGCATGGTCACCGCGTGACCGTGGCGTTGCCATGCGTTCTGGGAAGCCTAGGCATGTCTAGTAGGTTTGGCACTCCCCAGGTAGATGCTTGGAAGAAAATAACAACAGAAGAATCTCACGAGGAGACTGAACAATGCTCAAACATGAATTAGCACCCAAGTGTTTGATTAGTGGTACGGGAAATGCACATGGCCAATGGGCCTGAGTTTTGGCCGAGGATGATCATATACTAAGGATAATATCTTGGAAAATTTGCAGATCAAATGGAGGATCCTAGGTGTCACTTGCTTTGCAATGTACCACACTGGACAGAAATATGAATGTTGAAGCCACACTCACGTGTATTGTTAGTTGGGGCTCAAATTTTATGGAGAGCAATGATTTGGGAATATAGAAGATGTGGCAAAATTTTAGCTCATTAGGATATGCCTAGCTAGTACTTCCTTCACAATAGTTCGAGTTGAACAAAAACTTTGGAAATTTGCCGAGGAAGATTTACCAGGCAAATGTCATTGAATATTGTCATGAGGCAATGATTTGGATAGTAAAGAATGCCCAATTTTTTGGGAATTTTGGGAATGACAGAAATATACTCCCTCCGTTCCTTGATATAAGGTGTGTAGATTTTTGAGAAAAAGTCTGAAATATAAGGTGTATTGCATTGCACCACTTGTTTGGATAACTTTTTTAGGGATTTGATTACATTTCCTTTTATCGGGCAAGCTCCTCTATTTCCTCATGTCAATTAGTCAGGTGTAATCTCGCCCAAAACTTGTGAAATTTTTCCTCCACGTGCGTTCTTTAATTTCCATGCCAAAAACTATACACCCTATATCTAGGAACGGAGGGAGTAGGTTACTTCACAACCTAGTGCAAAAATTGACACATGGACATAACACATAGGCAAAACAGATGAGGTGGCACCTAGTCATAGCAATCCACCACAACTTACAAGGTTATGACCATCTATATTGGTCGTGATCAACTACAAATAAGGCAGCGGATTAGTGTTGTCTTCTTTATGACCATTTCATGTAAGGAAATTACGACCTTTATGGCCAAAATGGTTGATATAGTTGAGGGTTTGGAGCCCCCCGAGCAGCTTTTGACCAATTGGTCTCAAATGGTCGTAGATCTATGAGCAATTCTTCCAGGGTCACTGATAGAAGGTCACTAGTTGACATATTTCTTGTAGTGAGGCAACCAACAAAAAATACGAATCTACCAACACGAATAGGAAATCCAATCTCGTTTTGTGCAGTTGCACTGAAATAAAGCAAAGTTTCCGGTGTGACATTTAAGTTTGCTATAGCAACAAGTTGAATAGATATCCCTGTTTTAACAGAGGCAAAAAAGGAAACAATTCTGGCCAATGAAAGAGGATGAAACATGCGGCCACAAAAAGAAGCATCTACCTTATCTTGATGGAAAACAAAGTATAGGACAGTAGCATTTCTAAAACGGTTACATTGATTCGTATTAAAAGAGAAATTATCTTAAAACAGTTCAGTAGTTAATTCTAAGAGTGGCATTGATTAATTTTACTAGCGGCATTAGATTAAGAAAAAGCATAAACAGTTCCAGGGGAGAGTGGGCGCAACAACACCATGTGCTTCCACCTACTTATAAAGGGGGTGATGCAGAGTTTGTTGTAACAAAGCACCAAGCATCATGACTGGGTTGGTACCTTTTTTGTTCACTACTAAATGGGAAAAGAGAGCAATACAATAGCTTCAATTAAAAATTTATTTAAAACAGTACCAATACAAGTAATACAACATCTCAAAACACACTGCACGATCATTTGGATGAAGGCAAGTACCAACCTGTCATGATGCACACAAGATCACCTACGAATCTGCAAACACGAATAGGAAATCCAATCTCGTTTTGTGCAGTTGCACTGAAATCAAGCAAAGTCGCCGGTGTGACGTTTAAGTTTGCTATAGCAAGTTGAATAGATATCCCTGTTTTAACAAAGGCAAAAAAGGAAACAATTACTGGCCAATAAAGGAGGATGAAACAAACAGTTACAAAAAGAAGCATCTAACTTATCTTGATGGAAATAAAGTAGGACAGTAGCATTTCTATAATGGTTGCATTGATTCATATTAAAAGAGACATTCTCTTAAAACAACATTCGTTAAGAATGTAATTTACTTTTAACAGTGGCATTGCTTCAATTTTCCAGCAACATTCTTAGATTAACAACATCAAAATAGTTGTATGGGACATGGGACATGGGACATGCCAACACCATGTGCGTCCACACGTATCAATAGGTGATGCAGAGTATGGAGCCAAGCAGCATATTTGCGTTGGTCCCATATTTGTTCTCTTTGAACCTTTTTCCTATGTGAGGGCAGCAAATCTAGTCCTGCACAAACTACCCGACCACCCAGTTTCTTTCCCTTTCCAATAAAGAGATCGGTTCCTTACAGATGTGTGTACTAGGTTACCCCATTTCCCCATTTTTGACCAACAAAGCGGCTGGATAGCCAGTCTATACTACTTTCCCTCCCTCCTTTCCTCATTGAACCACGTCCTAGATTCATGCTCCACCCCACGACATCCTTCTTTCCTCTTTGAACCAAGACCATGATTTGACTACAGAATCAAAAAAGATCCGCATGCAGCTAGAGCAATGACGATTTCAAAGAAACTTATACCTTAGGGTCGTCGGGATGTGGCAAAGCGTGCGGCAGGAGGCCGGATCTGCCCACACTACGTAAGGCAGTGAGGAAGAAGGGTCGGTGGCCCTCCCGCAAAGGCACTAGGTGAAAGAGAATAGTGCAGCCGGCAATGGATTGCCTCCCTCGCCGAAGGCGATTGAGTGAACACTGCACCTCCTCGCCTTCTCGGTGCGATGGGATCCAGACTCCTCCTTCACCAGCTGTGAGGGGGGAGAGAGAGACAAAGGCCAATGCAGTCTTGTTTAGATCTGGTGAAGAGGGTTACTGGGTGAGAGACTGTGAATATAGCAAACCCTAGCAAAGGAACCCCGACCCTGCAGCGTGTATATATATATATATATGTGTGTGTGTGTAGTGCGGCGAGAGTGTGGAGAGTGCAAACTCTAGCGAACAAGCGCTGAAGCTCCATCTTATATAGTACTACATATATACTGTAGTACGGACAGAGCTCTGGTGCCTTAACTGCACCTGCTTTTGGCTGTATGACAGGTGGGCCAGCCACATTTTGGGCCCACATGTCATAAACCCAAAGACAGGTGCACCAAGTCAATGAAGCTGCATCCATATAGTACTTGTGTATACTACTAATATACAGTGGAGTGGTTTTCTTATTCTCTCCATAACAATCGTTTTAAATTGTGTAAGTACGAAATGAAACTCTTAATTTAACGTACTACTGAAGAAAACTACTACTTCCGATGAACTAACGATCCACGCGTCCTGGTCACACTTCTTGTCTGGGACGTGCGATACACTACCCTCTCTTAAGTGAACAACCACACATGCGCCAAATTATCGGAAACATGTGAGAGTGTGTACAAATAAAGAATTTTAATTTCAATTATCAGAAAGATTTGAGAGTATGTACAGTTTGCCCTCTCTCAATAATTATGAGTTGTTGTGTTCGGCCTAAACTTGGTCAAACTTTACAAAGTTTGACTTCAGTCAAATCTAATATGCGGATTAAATAAAAATGGAGGGCTACTACGTCCATCCGGGTTTTTAGTCCACACAAAATTTTTAGTCAAAGTTAATAGCTGGACAAATAAAATTATAGGGGAGCTGAAGACAAAGTTGTGAGAAGGCTTAGAAATCAATACAAAACTTATGCTCTTAGTACCAACGTCGATCCTTCTTCGAGGAAACATTTGGTTCATAGCCAATTGTGTGATAAAATTGCACCAACGTGAAAGATGACTGCGTCTCCAACACAACCAAGCAAAGAGCACTGATGGAAGACAACTTGTTTTTTGTCGAAAATCGACCCGCTTCACTAGCCGACGCAACCATGAGGCGCAACCATGAGCATCGATATGTCATCGTGGTGATGCATCATCCATTTGGCATCAAGTTTGGGTGAGGCACCTATGAAGTTCGACAAATCCTCACCGTGGTCTGTTTCTTCTCATTAATCAAGCTCGAGGAAGGAAGAACCACATGGTAGAGGACAGTGAGGCGGAACAACAATGGCCATCCAATTTTGTTCAGTTCCACTAAAATTGAGGAAGACATGCCCGGGCATGGAGATATGCATCGCCGTTTGCAAAAATATAAAAAAGGGATATAGTGTTGTTACATTGTTTTGGCAGTGGTACAAGATTTACAACGACATCTCAATTGTCAATAAGAATTAATGAAATGTACACCAAAAAACAGAAGCATCATGATTATCTTAATGGGAACTAAACCAGGATACCCATGAAAAAAAAGCATTTCTTCACTTAACCAGTGATAGTATTAGATTAGTAGCAGCAATAGGAGCATATGGACAATGACCGCACAACCACCATGTACTTTTTGTCGAAACAAGATGTATACCTTCACCGAGGCAAAAATCAGGACAACTTTTCGAGTGGCATTTCCTCTATAATAGTAGGTGATGTTGGACCAGCCGACGAACCCTAGCTACTATACATGGGGAGCTGGGGAGTAGTCGCATAGAAGAAAACCCGCATGCAGCGACCTGGGGAGATGGACCAATACAAGAAGTTATACCTCAGGTGGGCAACATGTCGCTTAGGAGGGCAGGCGGGATCTGCCCACACGACGGCAGCGAACAAGGGCGCGGAGGACCTTCGTCCGTGCCAGCGCTGGCTCCGAGAGGACAGTGCACATCGGCTTCCTCCATCGCTGACGGCAACAACGTCAATGTTGCACCTCCTCACCTCCCGCCGCGGACGGGATTTGGCCGAATCTGTGACCATCGGTGAGGAAAGATATAAAGTGGACACTGTCATCTTGTTTTGATATGGAGAGGTGAGAGAGCGAGATGCGAGAAACCCTATCAAACAAGAGGCTATATATACAATGGAGTAAAAAAATCTTGCCATAGTAGTGCTTTTAAATAGAATACGCGCGTTCCTAGAAAAAACGAAAATTGGCGGACAATTTTTTAACGTACCAAGAAAGAAAACTTGATCAAAGACACGCCCCCGCTTCCAGGTCGCGAGAGTCGTCGCGCACACACACATAGACATAGACATACCTCTGAGGATGGCTGGGTAAAACTGAATACGGATGGTTCCTTCTTGCCAGAGAACAGAACTGCTGGTACAGGCATGATACTAGGGATCATAGGGGTGCTATAATTTTCTCTTCATGTAGAAGCTTGTGTTATTGCGCGAACACACTGGAAGCAAAATTGTTGGCCATCAAAGAGGGTTTGTCGCTCGCATTGCAGTGGAGTAATCTTTTTTTTTTGACCCACACACCATAGAACAATCATTCTACGGTAAGTTATATTAATATAATAAAGTACATGGGGAGTCTAAGCTCCAAATATCAATATCGAGACCGATTGCCTTGAAGCTACAAATATGGTGAGGATTAGGAGTGAAGATCTTGATAGATCTCGGCTTGGTTTTTTGGTGCGTGAGATTAGATCGCTCATGGCACTCCGAAATACTTATATTGCTCATGTTCGACGAAACAATAACATTGTCAGTCATACTTTAACTCATTATGGTAGGACTAGTGGCTGTATCGCTGTTTAGCTAGGTTCAGGCCCTGATGGCATTGTTGAACTTTGTAACTCTGAGTGTAGCTTGTCTACGTGAGTAATCCAAGTTTGTTCCCGCAAAAAAAGACATAGACATACATATCCATGTTTACGTAAAATTCCATCTCCATCTCCAATCATATTTGTCCAACTGGCACATTATTTAAGTTGTTAATTATATACACAGCAATATTAACGTACAACATCTCTTGTTTGCGGGCGTCCAGACCGCTGCCACGCCCGCTCCTGACCAACCCGAACCCTCTTCATCACCCGCACGTGCTTCCCGCCGGAAAAGGTCAGTGCCGCATTCATGCCCAACCAGAGCGGACGTGACCTCTCACTGGCACCGGCACTAAAGTGGTGCATCGGCCAAAGAGAGCGTCGCCCGCGCCGCTTCCCGGTGCACGCGACTGCTTCGCGTTCAAAGGTTGCAATAGCCGGCCACAACATGCATGTAAAAAGTTCTTGGGAGTCCGTGCTACAGCTAGCTGCCCTCCCCCAACTCGTCAATATCTTCCAGTAGTGCTAGTACTCCATGGCGCGATCCATCGACAAGTAGGCGAGAAAGTTATCGTATACTCAGTTTGTGGTGAGTGGCATGCCGAGCGATCGTGTGGGGTCGAGCCGTGGAGGAAGGTGAGACACGAACGCGACAAACGTGATTTAAACGTTGGTTTTGCTCGATGGCGCGATCCAACGAAACGAAACGTTGGTTTCTGAAACTTTCCACTCAATTTTCATTCCTACTCCTAGGTTGCCCCGTTACAACATTCCATTAAATGCAAAGGAAAAACTAACAAGCATGCGGATGCATCTCAATGATTCACATATCATAGCCAATATTTACTTCACACCTAAAGACAAAAGTTGTGAGAGCGCGTACAAAAGAAAAACTACTGATGGGGTCACTACGACTTAAACCCTAAACCATAAAAAAGATTTAATTTCCTGGCCAGGTAGAACCTGTCAAAGGGAAGACGGCTGGCACCCTCGGATCATACGATGCTTTTGTGCAGTTCCACTAAAATCGAGCTGAGCATCCCTGATGGCAAAGATATTGAAGAAGTGTGATTAGAATAATAGTGTCAGGACCCCGATTCTAGGTCACACCGATCTAGCATGTAACACCTCATATCACTTTGCGGCTCCATGCACGGTATTCCCACGGGTGTCGCCTTACCATGGCCCAGGACCGTTTACGCCTTTTGGCTCACGTATATGATAGTGTCGCTAGCATTCGTATGACAGAGAACCCGGGCCGACATGACTAGTCGTGAACCCAAAGTGGCACTAACTTATGGGGACAGGCATACATGAATCAACATCGAGCATGTCGGTCAGCAGCGTGCGAATCTGGGCTGTAGCACTGAGCTAACAGGACTCTGGTGAACCGGGCTGTAGCAGGCTAGGTAGGACTCCGGATGTCACCGTGTGACATTTCCCCGAAGGGACAGACATAGGAATGAAGTGAGTCACATGCCGGCCAGTCAAGTGTTCCGGAGTAGTAGTGCTGGGCTAGCAGGACTCCGGTGAACCGGGCTTTAGCGGACTACTATGGCTCATGGAAGCACAAGACTACATTTCCCCATAAGAGAGGCTACCAAGGATAAACAACTAGGTTGTCGAATCCCAGACATACCAAGCATTTCAATCATACACGCAATATGCTCGATATGTGTAAATAAAACATGGCATCACAACAAAACTCTACGACTCAAAGTATTTATTCATTAAGCTCTGAGGAGCAAGATATTACAAACATGGGTCTCATGACCCAACATACAGAGCATACAAGCAACAAGCACATGCGGGAGCATAACTTGTCCGAGTACAGACAACTACAAATGAAGAAGGCTGAGAAGCCTGACTATCTACAAGACCCTCCCAAGGGTACAAGATCGTAGCTAAAGTAACGAGCTAAACGTCGAAGTCCATGCGGAACTACTAGTGAGACTGAAGTCTCTCTCCAAAAACATAAATTAAGCAAACATGAGTACAAATGTACCCAGCAAGACTTACATCAGAACTAACTACATATGCATCAGTATCAACAAAGGGGGTGGTGGAGTTTAACTGCAGCAAGCCAGCTTTCGCTCAGTGGCTAACCTGAACTACGACTGCAAGTAACTCTTTTGAGGTGGCGGACACGAGTCCACATATTCACCATACCAATACACCACTATGGATCCGCTCCCGTCTCCCTGCGAGAACGCCATCCATAGCACTCACAATTATCTTGCGGATTTTAATGTATCCACTTTCACTTCTCTATGAACTACGCAAGGGGTCCAAGTTTCCATATCCGAGGAATCCGGCTATTCGAATAGATAATGATAACCCTGCAGGGGTGTACTTCTTCACACACGCTCTCGCCACTTATCGCCCTGTACACGTCATGTACCTTGGCAACCTTCAAGCGGAAGCCGGGCGAGGGAGTCGGCCATGACCTAACTAACCACACAAGTCTCTCGTCCAGGTTTATCGCCTATTCGGGTTCCATCCACAAGGAGATCCGGCCGGGGTGTCGCTCACAGCCGCAAACGATGTGTGCAGGGTTCCCAAGCCCACCATCCGGGTGCCACTTGGTACACCGTGCCACTGTGCCTAGTCTGTCCCAAGCCCACCTGTATCGGGTGCCACTTGGTAGACTACTAACTCTACCTACAAACACCAGAAACTAGTTGCAACTCCTATACAGAGATCGAGTTGATTAATAAGCCGAGAGGGGCCGAGTTACCAAACCCAATGTGTGGTAGTAACTGTTCATGGATCACAAACACAGAACTCAGTTCCTGAGAACGGCTGCAATGAGTCAACCCACCATGTACTCCTACATGGCCTCTCACCGCTACCTTTACCAAAACGTGTTCACACACTTAGCTCACATGAAGTAGGACATGTTCATCACCATTCCAATTCATCCCCGATGAATCAGACCTGACTCAACTCTAAGCAGTAGCAGGCATGACAAACAAGCATGAATGAGTAGGCACATCAGGGCTCAAACAACTCCTACTCATGCTAGTGGGTTTCATCTATTTACCGTGGCAATGACATGTCATGCAGAGGAAAGGGGTTCAACTACCGCAGCATGTAACAGTTGAATCACTGTTGTCCTAATGCAGTAAGAAAGAGCAGGAGCGAGAGAGTGGGATTGTATCGGAATGAACAAGGGGGTTATGCTTGCCTGGCACTTCTGAAGATAGCACTGAGTCTTCATCAGTGTCAACGATCACAACATCGGAACAACGTCTACCGAGGGGGAACAA
Source organism: Triticum dicoccoides (assembly GCF_002162155.2). Taxonomy (NCBI): domain Eukaryota; kingdom Viridiplantae; phylum Streptophyta; class Magnoliopsida; order Poales; family Poaceae; genus Triticum; species Triticum dicoccoides. The sequence goes on from NC_041392.1 coordinate 159,979,549, forward strand.
CACTGGCAACCAGAGAAGAAACATGATCAATGCAATGCAACAATATGATGCATGATCATGACATGGAAATATTCTTGTGTTTGAGCTAATGCATCTAGCTATGATTTAAATGAAGTTGGTTTGGATACATGATTCAAATTCCAACTACATATATGATTATTTAAATGCCCTTTATTTGTTTTGTCCAAAACAGAGGACAAACATTGTTCAAACATGCATGGAAATGGTACAGATGGATTCCTTGAATTTTTCAGATCATTTTTCATATATAATTTATTTCATTTGGAGCTATAGATTAATTTCTATGAATTTTTGAGGTTTTGGATATTTTCTGGAATTTCCTGATTATTAATAAATCCAGAAAATGTATTACTGCATCAGCATTAGGTCATGCTGACGTTAACAGGTCAACAGGAGCCGTCCAAGTCAAACCTGACCAGTAGGTCCCACTGGTCAGTGTCCCGGTGCTAGTTAGGGTCACTGACATGTGGACCCAGTCAATGGCCATGTCAGCATGGTCAATGCTGACGCGTGGGGCCACTGTGATTAGTTAATACTAAGCAGAAACTGATCTAAGTTTAACTAGGTAGTGGGGCCCTGCTGTCAATGTCACTAGGTGTTGACTAAGTGCGTCATTAGCCCTAACTAATCTGCCACGTCACCCTCGCCGGAGTTACGCCGGCGGCGACCAAAATGCGGCGAAGGCGCACTGGAGTGGCTCGGGTTTCTTGCTCCGGTGACCAAATGGCCGGCGGGGACCACCTACGTGATGTTGGCGCTCGTGCGCGTCCAGTGGTGCCATCGGTTCGAGCCGGCGTGGACCAAAACGGCGGCGACGACGACTAGTGCGGCGGCTGAAGTTCGTACAACGACGAGATCGGCGCTACGGTGGACGAAAGGAGTAGCGGTTGGTGCTTGGCTGCAAGCTTGTGTGGCCGTGGTCACGGCGACGGCATGGCCGTTGTGGTTGCAGGAAGCAAATGAGCGAGCGGAGAGAGGGGTTCGACACAGGGGCTCATAGTGGACACATAGAGTAGATTAGTGGGCTTGGGGAGGCGTTGGAGAAGGTGAATCAGACGGCGACATCTGGTGGCCGTGGTCAGGGAAGAAGGCCACAGGCGTCGTCTTGGGGTCGTCATGGCTCGTGTAGCTTGGCGAGGAGGGATAAGAGGTTGTGGCGGAGCCTCTCAGAGCATCGGCGAGGCGAGGCAGTGGCTGTGGCCACAGCGGTGCTCGTCGGTGGCGACAGCTGCGTGTAAGAGAAGCAGAGGAGGGGAGGGAGAGCAGCGAGTGAGGGAGAGGAGAGAGGGGTCTAGAGCGGCAACGAGGGAAGGGTCGGGGCCCCAAGTGGAAGCAGGAGGTGGAGCTCGGGCATGCGCGCATCGACACGCCTCTGCCTACTGGCAGAGGTTGAAGACGGTGGGGAGTTGGGCTGGGCATCAGCCACAGTGCTGGGCCAGTTGGCTGGGCTGCTGGCTGGTCCGGCCAGGTGGCTGCGCAGGTGAGGCCAGGTAAGTCTCTCTCTCTCTCTCCTTTAATTTATGTTATGTTTTCTTTTGTTTAAAATTCTGCCACTGTTCAAAATTCAAAACAATTTCAAAACAGTGACAAAAACCCTTTGAATAATTTTATGTTGCAGAATGGACATTTCCAAATGCACATAAAATGTTTCAAAGATATTTGAAATTATATTCTAGTTATATGAATATAACTCAAATTCTAATAGCTAATGATTTAAATTCAGAGTCCCAAAAATAAATCCTTAAAAATGTTCCTAAATTCTGGTTTGATATATAGCTCTTGCCAAAATTCTCAAACACTGCAAAAGGACATCTTGGAAACAAAGAATGCGATTTCCAGGTTTCTTTGCCCTTCTTTTACTTAAGTTTTTTAGGCTTCCACTTTCCTCAATTCCAAGTTTCTGAAATTTAGACATGATGCATGAGTGCTCTGATGCAACTAATACAAGCAATAATCTAGGGCTGTGACAGCTCACGCCCACTAAACAAGAATCTCATCCCGAGATTCAAGACGTGAGGTAAGAAGACAGGGACAAAGCTAACACAATCTTCACGATCCAGGTTTCTTGACGTCTTGCTTTGAGAACTACATCCGACATGACAATGAGTAGAAGGAAGAATTTTAGAAGAATCGATCTTCCTGAGGTTCGAGCAACTTGGGATCATCTTAATGATCACAAGACCAATTCACGGAATGAGACATAGAAACATCTCTGGAGCTGAGAGGCAAAACATGCATTAGGAGGGATGGAAGAAACAATTTGACGAGGGTTTCAAAGTAGCGAGGAAAAATTGCCATGATTCCATAACAGGGCACCTTAGAGAAGGTGGCTTGTAGAAATATTCCCTTAAGTGGCAAAAATAATTACTTTGGATTCAGAGATCATTGAAACTCTTTATATCATCCTAAGGCAATCACAAACGATCGTGTGAAGGAGCTTGAAGAAATGGCATACTCAGAATAGAATGGATGATGTGGACTACCTTGTTGAAGACAACACAATGGATGATTTTCGCTTATCATCGGAAATGGAAGGGACCCATGGCAGGACCACTTTTGAAGATGATCCGGAACAACAATTACCGAGAGGGCAGCCCATGGGAAATTGGTACAACGGCGATGCAAGCTGGGAACAAAATGCAAATGCTAGGAATGATCCAACCATCATATCTACCTGAGATTCAGATCTGGTTGGTAACAGAATATTTCAGGCAGCGTGTCTGGAAAAGGAAAGGTAGCAACATTAACACAAATCAACGAGATGACGCTGCAAGATTCTCAGGAGATGACCTATGATAGCAAGCTCCAAAACACGAGCTGGTTATGCTACATACATGTGAACGTGATGTCCTAGACAAGCAGGACCACATATTAGTCTTAGAACGAAACACTACCGAGTTCAGGTGGGAACCATCAATGAGGATACCGAAGTCCTTTCAAAAGTACGGATTAGCTCTTATGAAGGAACTCTTTCTCCTTGAACAAACCAGTCAGTGGCTTGATGTACTAGGAGATGCACACGGAATGGAGGTAGCAAGCCTGTCAAACCATAGCATACTTCGCACGTGTATGACTGACTTGGGATGATTCCACAGGAAGCAACATTGACTTTCTCGAATTCACGGCGGCAACTTGCACCAAATGCACATGTATTCGGGGAAGTCACTTCTTTCATCCGAACATATGCTTCATGAACAGGACATGAGGGCAATGCTTATAAAGTTTCCAACACTACTTAGATGTTCAACATGAATCATGGACAAGATAAGGATGTTGTCGATGGGCTCAACAACAATCCATCCAGGTTCCCATGAAGATGGAATTCCACGACTATGTGAACAAGGTGATAGCATTGGTCAGACCAAAGGATGTAATGGTGTATGCCTGAGGAATCAACCTCGAGTAAGACAACATTACGAATATCCTTGGTTCTGATTTGATTTTAGGATAGCGCACACTCAAATCAAAGTTTGGACAAGACAATAGATCCAACAACTGATCACGAGGACCAATCGATGAAGATATCATCTTTCTTCAACACACACACACACAAAAGATATCCCTTGACATGAACTAAGTCAGACAAGCTTTTATCTTCCAACTCTCCAAGTTGTTGTTTAGCTTAACCAACTAGCTCAGGGGTATCCAACACAGATTCTTGGAGAAGGGGTGGTTATAAGGAACCAACTTTATCACGAGCTCAACATAGCGATCAGGGAATAGCCTGGTGATACTGCCGAGAGGATATTCAGAAAATCACGAACCACCATATGTTACTAAGCTCGAGAACAATCTTGTTTTTCAAGGCAAGACGATATGATCAAAAGAGCGAGGGATTGGCACAATCATAACTCGTTGATCGAAGAGGGCACCTGAAATAGGGACTTGGTAGCACGATCAATCTTAGGATGATGATTCAACAACCAGCGCGCTAAGAATGAGAGTATTGTCCATTTACTACCAAGCAACGAGTTGCTCGGAGTATTGATTTCACACATCACAATTCACTTGTCGGCATTCCGGTTACAACAACACGGAACCGAGGAATGAATAATGATGGCGAGAAGTATCACTACGGCAAGAACCCATAAGAGGTTGTGCAATTCCTATAATATTCTTGACATAAGGGGGTAATACTCCAGGATGGAACAAACTAGAAGCTGGACTTGCATTCTTAATCTGTGGAACACAACTACTTTGACCCAATCCTGGATAATGATGAGGTACTAGAGTTTGTTTCTCCTAGTCATTCCGGAATAGAATGGCTTGATGGACCAGAAGAATAATAGGCATCAATAACACGAATGCACAACTAGTCCCGACTATCAATTGATAGCCGAGGGCCAGAAAACAACTAAAGAGGGACAACTCAAAAGAACATCTGATTTTCTAAGTTGTGGATGCATAGATTAGTATGTCAAGCAAAGCTCAACATTTCTTCCGGATAACTCATGTAGAAAGGTAAAACTGGCAGAATCACAATGTAGAACGAAGAACTCATCAAAAGCACTCTTATTGTGATCTTTTGGTTCAAAAGAACTTCTACCATAAGCAGTTCATGGTTCTTGGAAGAAGGAAATACCATGGACCTCGAGGACTATCACAAGGTTACTAATAACTTAAGGGAACTAGCAAATACTAACAACATGAAGTAGGGTGAATCTCGGGTTCAAAACCCGGGAGTAGAATACCTACTACTAAATGGCATCACGGGATGCTTTCATGAATGATGGCCAGAATAATAACACTGGGGATACAAAAACATTGCTAAATTCTTGAGGACACCTAGGGTCATAATACTAACTCCAACATACACGTCAAGGCAACAGAGTACCTCAACACACCGATTAGTGTGCTTAATCTGGCCCAAAAATACAACGGGAACATGGAGGAAATATTTGCAAGTGCATCAGACTATTTGGAGACCTGGGATGACTCGGACAGCATAACGGCTGTAAATGCTCAAAATGATTTGAGACATCATGCAAAAATGGTGGCATAACCACTCAACATCACAATATCAAGGTTCTGAGGCCAGCTATGAACATATGGAAGTAGTAGGAACGAAATTGAGGCTTGAACTCAACAATCCTAGGCAACTACGGTTTAGTAACACGTCATCCTGAGAGATAGAAGAGAAGCCTAGTTCTTAACCCCCGTAGAAAAGAAGAGGTTGACTCAGAGCATAAGGGCATAAGGTAAAGGAGTAAAAAGAGCCTTATGTTCCCATCCACAATCAATTCCCTTATATAACTAAAGCATTTCTAGACACAACTTCGACCAGCTTGGCTTGGTAATCCTACAGGCAGTCAGGCTCTGATACCAAAGCTGTCAGGACCCCGATTCTAGGTCACACCGATCTAGCCTGTAACACCTCATATCACTTTGCAGCCTCACGCACGGTATTCCCACGGGTGTCGCCTTACCATGGCCCGGGACCGTTTGCGCCTTTTGGCTCACGTATATGATAGTGTCGCTAGCATCCATATGATAAAGAACCCGAGACGACATGACTAGTCGTGAACCCAAAGTGGCACTAACTTACGGGGACAGGCATACATGAATCAACATCGAGCATGTCGGTCAGCAGCGTGCGAATACGGGCTATAGCACTGGGCTAACAGGACTCCAGTGAACCGGGCTGTAGCAGGCTAGGCAGGACTCCGGATGTCACTGCGTGACGTTTCCCCGAAGGGACAGACACATGAACAAAGTGAGTCACATGCCGGCCAGTCAAGTGTTCCGGAGCAGTAGTGCTGGGCTAGCAGGACTCCGGTGAACCGGGCTTTAGCGGACTACTATGGCTCATGGAAGCACAAGACTACATTTCCCCATAAGAGAGGCTACCAAGGATAAACAACTAGGTTGTCGAATCCTAGACATACCAAGCATTTCAATCATACACGCAATATGCTCGATATGTGTAAATACAACATGGCATCACAACAAAACTCTATGACTCAAAGCATTTGTTCATTAAGCTTTGAGGAGCAAGATATTACAAACATGGGTCTCATGACCCAACATACAGAGCATACAAGCAACAAGCACATGCGGGAGCATAACTTGTCTGAGTGCAGACAACTACAAATGAAGAAGGCTGAGAAGCCTGACTATCTACAAGACCCTCCCAAGGGTACAAGATCGTAGCTAAGGTAACGAGCTAAACGTCGAAGTCCATGCGGAACTACTAGTGACATTTCCCCGAAGGGACAGACACAAGAACGAAGTGAGTCATATGCCGGCCAGTCAAGTGTTTCGGAGCAGTAGTGCTGGGCTAGCAGGACTCCGGTGAACCGGACTGTAGCGGACTACTATGGCTCATGGAAGCACAAGACTACATTTCCCCATAAGAGAGGCTACCAAGGATAAACAACTAGGTTGTCGAATCCCACACATACCAAGCATTTCAATCATACACACAATATGCTCGATATGTGTAAATACAACATGGCATCACAACAAAACTCTATGACTCAAAGTATTTATTCATTAGGCTCCGAGGAGCAAGATATTACAAACATGGGTCTCATGAACAAACATACAGAGCATACAAGCAACAAGCACATGCAGGATCTTAACTTATCTGAGTACAGACAACTACAAATGAACAAGGCTGAGCAGCCTGACTATCTACAAGACCCTCCCAAGGGTACAAGATTGTAGCTGAGGTAACGAGCTAAACGTCAAAGTCCATGCGGAACTACTAGTGAGACTGAAGTCTCTCTTCACAAACATAAATTAAGAAAACATGAGTACAAATGTACCCAGCAAGACTTACATCAGAACTAACTACATATGCATCGGTATCAACAAAGGGGGTGGTGGAGTTTAACTGCAGCAAGCCAGCTTTGACTCAGTGGCTAACCTGAACTACGACTACAAGTAACTCTTTTGAGGTGGCGCACACGAGTCCACATATTCACCATACCAATACACCACTATGGATCCGCTCCCGTCTCCCTGCGAGAACGCCATCCATAGCACTCACACTTATCTTGCGCATTTTAAATAATCCACTTTCACTTGTCTATGAACTATGCAAGGGGTCCAAGTTTCCATATCCGAGGAATCCGGCTATTCGAATAGATAATGATAACCCTTCAGGGGTGTACTTCTTCACACACGCTCTCGCCACTTATCGCCCTCTACACGTCATGTACCTCGGCAACCTTCAAGCGGAAGCCGGGCGAGGGAGTCGGCCACGACCTGACTAACCACACAAGTCTCTCGTCTAGGTTTATCGCCTATTCGGGTTCCATCCGCAAGGAGATCCGGCCGGGGTGTCGCTCACGACCCCAAACGATGTGTGCAGGGTTCCCAAGCCCACCATCCGGGTGCCACTTGGTACACCGTGCCACTGTGCCTAGTCTGTCCCAAGCCCACCTGTATCGGGTGCCACTTGGTAGACTACTAACTCTACCTACAAACACCAGAAACTAGTTGCAACTCCTGTACAGAGATCGAGTTGATTAATAAGCCGAGAGGGGCCGAGTTACCGGAACCCAATGTGTGGTAGTAACTGTTCATGGATCACAAACACAGAACTCAGTTCCTGAGAATGGCTGCAATGAGACAACCCACCATGTACTCCTAGATGGCCTCTCACCGCTACCTTTACCAAAACGTGTTCACACACTTAGCTCACACATAATAGGACATGTTCATCACCATTCCAGTTCATCCCCGATGAATCAGACCTGACTCAACTCTAAGAAGTAGCAGGCATGACAAACAAGCATGACTGAGTAGGCACATTAGGGCTCAAACAACTCCTACTCATGCTAGTTGGTTTCATCTATTTACCGTGGCAATGACATGTCATGCATAGGAAAGGGGTTCAACTACCACAGCATGTAACAGTTGAATCGCTGTTGTCCTAATACAGTAAAAAAGAGCAGGAGCGGGAGAGTGGGATTGTATGGGAATGAACAAGGGGGTTATGCTTGCCTGGCACTTCTGAAGATAGCATTGAGTCTTCATCAGTGTCAACGATCACAACATCGAAACAACATCTACCGAGGGGGAACAACACCGGCAACCAGAGAAGAAACACGATCAATGCAATGCAACAATATGATGCATGATCATGACATGGAAGTATGCTTGCGTTTGAGCTAATGCATCTAGCTATGATTTAAATGAAGTTGGTTTGGATACATGATTCAAATTCCAACTCCATATATGATTATTTAAATTCCCTTTATTTGTTTTGTCCAAAACAGAGGACAAACATTGTTCAAACATGCATGGAAATGGTACAGATGGATTCCTTGAATTTTTTTAATCATTTTTCATATATAATTTATTTCATTTGGAGCTATAGATTAATTTCTATGAATTTTTGAACTTTTGGATATTTTCTGGAATTTCCTGATTATTAATAAAGCCAGAAAATGTATTACTGCGTCAGCATTAGGTTATGCTGACGTCAGCAGGTCAACAAGAGCCGTCTAGGTCAAACCTGACCAGTGGGTCCCACTGGTCAGTGTCACGGTGCAAGTTAGGGTCACTGACATGTGGACCCAGTCAATGGCCACGTCAGCATGGTCAATGCTGACGCGTGGGGTCACTGTGATTAGTTAATACTAAGCAGAAACTGATCTAAGTTTAATTAGGTAGTGGGGCCCTGCTGTCAGTGTCACTAGGTGTTGACTAAGTGCGTCATTAGCCCTAACTAATCTGCCACGTCACCCTCGCCGGAGTTACGCCGGCGGCGACCAAAACGCGGCAGAGGCGCACTGGAGTGGCTCGGGTTTCTTGCTCCAGTGACCAAATGGCCGGCGGAGACCACCTACGTGATGCTGGCGCTCGTGCGTGTCCAGCGGTGCCATCGGTTTGAGCTGGCGTGGACCAAAACGGCGGCGGCGGCGACTAGTGCGGGGGCCGGAGTTCATACAATGACGAGATCGGCGCTACGGTGGACAAAAGGAGTAGCGGTTGGTCGAGGTAGGATCCTAGGGTCGCCCTGAGCACGTTAGGGTGCTCGGCTGCAAGCTTGCGTGGCCGTGGTCACGGCGGCGGCATGGCCGGCGGAGCCAAGCTCTCGGGCATGATGGCCGTTGCGGTTGCAGGAAGCAAACGAGGGAGCGGAGAGAGGGGTTCGACGCAGGGGTTCACAGTGGACACGTAGAGTAGATCAGCGGGCTCGGGGAGGCGTTGGAGAAGGTGAACCGGATGGCGGCATCCGGCGGCCATGGTCGGGGAAGAAGTCCACATGCGTCTTCTTGGGGCCATCCAGGCTCGTGTAGCTTGGCGAGGAGGGAGAAGAGGTTGCGGTGAAGCCTCTGAGAGCATCGGCAAGGCGAGGCAGTGGTTGTGGCCACGGCGGTGCTCGTCGGTGGCGACGACTGCGTGTAAGAGAAGCAGAGGAGAGGAGGGAGAGCAGCGAGTGAGGGAGAGGAGAGAGGGGTCCAGAGCGGCAACGAGGGAAGGATCGGGGCCCCAAGTGGAAGCAGGAGGCGGAGCTCGGGCACGTGCGCGTTGACACGCCTCTGCCTACTGGCAGAGGTTGAAGACGGTGGGGAGTTGGGCTGGGCCTTAGCCACAGTGTTGGGCCAGTTGGCTGGGCTGCAAGCTAGGCCGGCCAGGTGGCTGCGCAGGTGAGGCCAGGTAAGTCTCTCTCTCTCTCTCCTTTAATTTATGTTATGTTTTCTTTTGTTTAAAATTCTGCCACTGTTCAAAATTCAAAACAATTTCAAAACAATGACAAAAACCTTTTGAATAATTTTATGTTGCAGAATGGACATTTCCAAATGCACATAAAATGCTTCAAAGATATTTGAAATTATATTCCAGTTATATGAATATAACTCAAATTCAAATAGCTAATGATTTAAATTCAGAGTACCAAAAATAAATCCTTAAAAATGTTCCTAAACTCTGGTTTGATATATAGCTCTTGCCAAAATTCTCAAACATTGCAAAAGGACATCTTGGAAACAAAGAATGAGATTTCCAGGGTTCTTTGCCCTTCTTTTATTTAAGGTTTTGAGGCTTCCACTTTCCTCAATTCCAAGTTTTGGAAATTTAGACATGATGCATGAGTGCTCTGATGCAACTAATACAAGCAATAATCTAGGGCTGTGACAAATAGTACTGGCACTAGTTCATGAGACATAAACTCATCACAAATAGAAGCCGATAGAAGTAGCGAAAGATCGACATGGAGATGGAGCTACGTGGGGAGCTGCGGCAGTGGAGCAAGCCGGCTCCAAAAGGAAGATGTACTACCTAGGACGTCGGGCTGTAGCTAGAAGGGCGGTTGGGACGCGACATCAGCCCATACCGCGGGGACCCCTGATTGGGACGCACTGACTTTGGGTTTTCTCCCTCGCCGATGTCGATCGCGTCTATGCAGAACATTGTTCCCTTCCCCCAGCGGCGGGATCAGGCTGGATATGTGACCAGCGGTGTGGCCACCTTTGTTCTATGCTTATGAAGAGAGCAACTCAAGCAAGCAGGCTTGTAGCTTAGGCTCCTGCTAGTGTATATAATTATATATAGTGGTTTTCTTTTTCTCTCCATATCAACCATTTTATATTGCGTACGTGTCATTGAAGAGTGAAATGATGGTTGCTTCTTCCGACTAACTTACTGTGTGATTTGACTGCTCCTTAGTGGCCCCTACACATACTCCCCCTACATGTATGACCGTTCCTGAGTCTCACTTGTACTTATCTCTATTTTCTTGCATGACACGTGAGTAGATAGGATGCGCATAGAGGAATTTTGTTACTGCACGTTGTTACATAGTATTGTACTACTAGTACCTATCCCTCCTTCTGGTTCACTACTGGTACTCCCTCCGTCCTGGCTTATTGTTCCACTTTGTACTCAATTCATGGGCTCCTTTTCCTCAAGAAATTGTCTTTACCAACGTATTAATATCGAGAATGCATGCGTGAACAACGAATGATTAAACCTTGCATGCAACGTTTTGACAAAGCATTCAATTATGAACATGTGAATGTAAGGGACTACAACCTTGTGCATGCATGCAACAGTCACACGTACACATGGACGCAGAAACCTGCGCGACGCCCTAATGCATCCATGTCCGAGCACATGACAGAACACACACAGTCACGCTCAAGTGCTCAACCTACACGTGCATGCACACACATACTCAGCCAGGGTGAGCTAGTGACCGTATAAACATCGGAAAATGTATATATTGAGCGCAATGAGCATATTATGAAGTCCACTGACCATATTTTTACAAATATACAGTGATAGATAGTGTATTTATATCGTTTGAAATTAAGCCATATTAACCGGAAAGGAGGCAGTATGGACTAGCATTACTTTGCTGTGTCCCGTCAACTTGCTGAACGAGGAGAAGCTTGCAGGACAGGAGAAGCTTACGCGCGGTGGCTCGCAGGACAATGAGAAACTTTTGACTAATGCAAGCTCTCCCTCGCTCAGGCAGTGGACATGCGACAGTTAATTCGATGTCAGATTGCCAGAAGCATACACTATACTAGTACTAGTATTATTCTTTGACTTTCCAAAGAGGCGAACAGCCAAGCACAAAGTTTACCAGTACTAGTACTAGTACTATAGAGGTATGTACTATACTATACTGGGAACCGGATGGAGGAGCGTCTCCACTCTTATTATATTTTAAAAATGTGATAAAGCAATCTTCAACACATTTGGTTCTCTTCGAGGGTTCTCGCATGTGATAATGGAAGTTGATTGCATGGAACACTCACCACAATTCTCGCTTAATTCTGGCTCAGATCCTTTTACAAATAGGAGCGCTTGGTAATATTTCCTCTTTCTTGTTATTCAGCATGTAAACAGGTCAGCAAACCTTGCGGTGCATCTTTTGTGCGAACCGTGGTTGCTGCACTTTGAATATGGCTGAGAGCTGGCTTGAAATACCTCGCTTCCTTCTTCTTCTTTTGTGGGCTACCTCGCTTCGTAGTGACCAGTCTCTTGGATGATCGTCCTAAGAATGCTTATATATGAATAAAGCTCTCTCATTTACCCATAAAAAAGATTAAGTCATATTAACCGGAAAGGAGGGAGTATGGACTAGCACTACTTTTTGGTGTGTTCCATCAACTCGTAGAACGAGGAGAAGCTTGCAGGACAAGGTGAAGCTCTCTTACGCCTTTTGACTAATGCAACCTACCCTCGCCCAGGAGGTGGACATGCAGTAGTTCATTCGGTGTCAGATTGCCATAGGCATACATTGTAGTACCCAACATGCGGAGTACCATCATTGTTCGACTTCACGAAGAGGCGAAGAGCCAAGCACAAAGTTTATAGTTGTACGAGTACTACTACTACTAGAACCGCATGGTGAAGCGTCTGTACTCTTAGTTTATTTTAATCTCTGATAAAGTACACATTTATTTGGGAGAAGGGCGGAAAACGGCAGCCCAATGGTAGTGTTAAAAACATCGAACATGTAATGATGATATTGATCGACCATGCTTGAATATATCTTGGCCTCCGTGCGAGCCCATCTGTGTGCTCTCGCTCCTCGTCTCTCTCAAGGAACGGCGAGTTGGCCATTTTGCCGTCAATTGAGAATTTGAGATTGGTTTGCTCACACTCTGGTCCCACATGTCAGGGATATACCAAGAGGTAGTGCATTGACCGACTAGCCATATGTTTACTTGGTTTTACACCTTCTGGCCATGCTTGGAATGGTTGTATTTCAATACGGAGGCATATAACTTACACCCCTGTAAGTTACTGGCCACTGTGCAAATTCCAGCCAGAATTGAAACGACGGGCGCAGGTGTGTATTTTTTACAAGTGTATTCAAAAGAGAAACGGTGATCCAAACAGGGCCTCATACTACTCCTCCCCCCGTCACAGTTCACAGGGCACACTTCATTCTGATTTATTTCTCTCCATGCATTTCCACCACCAGAGAGACTTTAGAGCGTATTGATGGTTGCTTCTTCCGAGCAACTTAAAGTGGGAAAGGTGGGGCTTATGATTTGACTGCTCATTACTGCTCACTATTAGTATGGCGCAACAACCGGGCTGAGTCTCCCATGCGGTTGTGCACTAATCTATCTGTTCTTAAATATACTACAGATTATTTGTCTTTCTTGAGATTTCAACGAGTGACTACATACGGAGCAAACTGAGTGAATCTACACCCTAAAATATGTCCATTTGATATTTGTAAAAAGATAAATATTTAGGAACGGAGGAAGTATAATTTTGTGCATGGCACATGGACCCGGATGCTGAAGAGGCTTCTGGCAATGCTATCAAGATTCCAGCATTTGTTTACATAATTGACGTACTATACAAATAATTTTCCAGCGACATGAAATTGTACAATGCTCTGAGCTTTCAGCTTTTGTTTCGTGTGTCTTGCCATCGATGCTCTTCCGGAAACAATAAAAAACTAACTTCGTTGCTAATGCATCTGAATGATTAGCAGATCAGAGCTAATATTTACATCATGACTGACGACAAAGTTGTGAGAAGGTGTTAAATTAAAATTGATCCATGCTTTCATTGGCAGCAACGTCACCCCAGCTCTGTCTAAATCAACAAGGCATGTTGGGAAAAAAAGTAGCTGCCTGGAGCATGCAACATTCCGATCATTTTGTGCAGTTCCACTAAAATAGAGCTGAGCGTCCCTATTCCAAAGATATTAAGTGTGATTACGATAATAGAGGACTGCTGATGAAACAATAAACACACAAATAGAAGCCGGTCACCTTTGTAGTCTCTTAAGACTAACTAGTTGGAGAAGATTAAGCAAATAGTTGGAGAGGATTAGGCTCATAGTTGGATGAGGAGGATAGAGCAAAACCAATCTCCCTTTATGCAGTCGCATTGAAATGTAGATGTTGCTCGTGTGACATTTTAGTACAACTGCACAAAACACTCTTAAGAAAAAAGTGATTTGTGCAGTTCACCAAAAGGTCGCAATATCAACGAGGTGAAATGGATAGCCCTGTTTGCAAAAAATAGGTAGAAAGGAAATAATTACTGGCCAATAACAGTTGATGACACATGTTACGATAAAAAAGAAGCATATTCCATGTCCTAAGGGAAGATAACAACCCGGTTGTGTTTGTCTAAAACGGTGTGATGATGAGATTGCAATATGGAAAGTACGTCGGACGAGCTACGTTTTGGGCAAAGAACTATGTTAGATCCACATGAAGTGACTTGGGAAGACGGGCAGTGGAGCAAGGCCGGAGGGGGTACCTGGGGGTCATCGGGATGTAACTAGGTGAGCGGCGGCGGGTGGGATTTGCCCATACTGCAGCAGCGAGCAGGTGGTGTAGGCCCTACCGCGCCGGAGCTTGGTCAGAGAATGTCTAGTACCGCAGACCAGGCCATGCTGCCTCAGCGCCGTTGAACAGAGAAACGATGCACATCCTCCCTTTCCGCTGGCGGACGGGATGCGGCCGGATCAGTGACCAACGGTGCGAGAAAGAGAGAGGCCACCACCACCTTGTGTGAGATACTCTGAAGAGAGACAAACCCACGCAGGCAAGCTCCATTGTATATAGTGGAGCGGACTACCTTTTTCTCCATAAAAATCGTTTTATATTTTGTGTACGTGCCATTGAGCAATATAACTTAAATAAGGCGCCAACACATCAAGTCGAACTTTGTTTCATGCACGCGTGGTACACAACCTCCATAGGTAAACAACCGCTACACGAGTTAAAATTAGCATGTGGGCTACCATTTCATACAGAAATGAGCTCCACCATGTACCCGCGTGGGTGTGGCTGGGCACGAAGTGTGAGTACGTGCACCTATTCTCTTCGTGTACGTACACCACCTATGTGGGGTTGTGTGAGAGAGATACAAACGTAGAGAGATATAGTGTGTGGGTTCGTGAGTGTTTTTGGGGGGGGGGTGTCAATCAAAAATTGTAGCATATGCAATGTGTGTGAAAATTGAGTACTGGAAATATCATATATATAGAGGGGGCGATCACGAGAAGGGAGTGGAGCTATCATCGGCTTGAGGTATCCATAGAATCGAAGAGAGGGATGATGTGTGTGTGTGCGCGCGCATGATCGATAAAGAGTGCCATCAAATTTGTGTGTGCCCACGTCAAAG
>NC_041392.1:159994991-159997886 GCF_002162155.2 Triticum dicoccoides
CTGGTATATGTGTGGAGGAGGAGAGAGGCCTACCTTATGTATTAAGGGAGATAGATCGATATCCATGCATATGTGTAGGAGAGGAATAAGGTTGGGAGAGAGACATGGCTAGAGTGTTGGAGGGGGTGGTAGTGGAGTTGCTTCTAACAAATGGTGGGAGAGGCTTTCTAGACAAACGTAGGGCACGCCTGCAATATCAATAAGAGAGGGGATGGCTGCCAGTTTGTGCGCGTGCATGTGAGAGACGGGTCAGCAGGCCGATATGTCTCCAACGTATCTATAATTTTTGATTGTTCCATGCTATTATATTATCAACCTTGGATGTTTTATATGCATTTATATGCTATTTTATATGATTTTTGGGACTAACCTATTAACCTAGAGCCCAGTGCCAGTTTCTGTTTTTTTCCTTATTTTTGAGTTTTACAGAAAAGGAATACCAAACGGAGTCCAATTGACGTGCCAATTTTTGACGATTTTTTATGGACCAAAAGAAGACACCGGAGTAAAAGAGTTGGGCCAGAAGAGTCTCGGGCCGTCCACGAGGGTGGGGGCGTGCCCACCCCTCGGGCGCGTGGGCCTACCTCGTGGACGACTCGAGCACCTGCTTGACGTGAGACTGACGCCAAAAATTCCTATAAATATAGAAACCTCCAGAAAATGACCTAGATCGGGAGTTCCGCCGCCAGAAGCCTTCGTAGCCACCGAGAACGAATCTAGACCCGTTCTGGCACCCTTCCGGAGGGGGGGAATCCCTCTCAGGTGGCCATCTTCATCATCCCGGTGCTCTCCATTACGAGGAGGGAGTAGTTCACCCTCGGGGTTGAGGTTATGTACCAGTAGCTATGTGTTTGATCTCTCTCTCTCTCTCTCTCTCTCTCTCTCTCTCTCTCGTGTTCTTGAGTCGGCACGATCTTGATGTATCGCGAGCTTTGCTATTATATTTGGATCTTATGATGTTTCTCCCCCTCTACTCTCTTGTGATGAATTGAGTTTTCCCTTTGAAGTTATCTTATCGGATTGAGTCTTTAAGGTTTTGAGAACACTTGATGTAAGTCTTGCATGTGCTTATCTGTGGTGAAAATGGGATATCACGTGATCCACTTGATGTATGTTTTGGTGATCAATTTGCGATTTCCGTGACCTCGTGAACTTATGCATAGGGGTTGGCACACATTTTCGTCTTGACTCTCCGGTAGAAACTTTGGGGCACTCTTTGAAGCTCTTTGTGTTGGTTGAATAGATGAATCTGAGATTGTGTGATGCATATCGTATAATCATACCGACGGATACTTAAGTTGACATTGGAGTATCTAGGTGACATTAGGGTTTTGGTTGATTTCTGTCTTAAGGTGTTATTCTAGTATGAACTCTAGGATAGATTGAACGGAAAGAATAGCTTCATGTTATTTTACTACGTACTCTTGAATAGATCGATCAGAATGGATAACTTTGAGGTGGTTTCGTACCCTACCATAATCTCTTCGTTTGTTCTCTGCTATTCGTGACTTTGGAGTGACTCTTTGTTTCATGTTGAGGGATAGTTATATGATCCAATTATGTTATTATTGTTGAGAGAACTTCCACTAGTGAAAGTATGAACCCTAGGCCTTGTTTCCTAGCATTGCAATACCGTCTTCTCTCACTTTTATCATTACTTACCTTGCTGTTTTTATATTTTTCGATTACAAAAACCTATATCTACCATCCATATTGCACTTGTATCACCATCTCTTCGCCGAACTAGTGCACCTATACAATTTACCATTATATTGGGTGTGTTGGGGACACAAGAGACTCTTTGTTATTTGGTTGCAGGGTTGTTTGAGAGAGACCATCTTCATCCTACGCCTCCCATGGATTGATAAACCTTAGGACATCCACTTGAGGGAAATTTGCTACTGTCCTACAAACCTATGCACTTGGAGGCCCAACAACGTCTACAAGAAGTAGGTTGTGTAGTAGACATCAAGCTCTTTTCTGGCGCCTTTGCTGAGGAGGTTAGCACTTGAAGGTATATCTTTAGATCTTGCAATAGAATCTTTGTGTTTCTTGTTTTATCACTAGTTTAGCTTATAAAAGAAATGTAACATCCCAAACTTTCAATTTGGAATGTTATAGATAGGTCATTCATGCATATCGTATTTTATTGCATTTGCGTTTCGCAATCCTCGAAATCCTACGCAGCTCAAGGACCCTCGGAGAGAGTTGGGGATTTCCCGGTTTTCATATTTGATTTTTATCAAATAATGAAACGAGGATTTTTGATTTTAATTATTTTCTCTCTGAAAAATATATCATATTAAAATATATGAGAGGAGATAATATGGCATCTCCATCATAATTGAAATATTGGAGGAAAATGTTAAAATCATTTTATTTGATTTTATTTGGATTTTATTTGCATTAGAAAAATTGCACGTTTTCAAAATTGCATTTTAGGGCCAAGAAAATGTTCATCTCGTTCTAAATATTTTATTTAGACGTTGAATATTTGTTTTGGCATTTTTAGATTTTTATTTTATTTTCTAGGATGTATTTTCGGTTCGGCGGAACTATTTTAAAAAAACATCCAAGCGCCGACTGGGCTGGAACCTAGCCGGGCCGACCCAATCCGCCCCGCCGCTGTCTCCCGCGCGGAGTCGCGCGCGCCGCCGCCGCCGATTCGGACAGAGTCCGAGCCGGACTCCTCCACCGCCGCCGATTCGGACAGAGTTCGAGCCGGACTCCTCCACCGCCACCTTGCCCCCTCCCCCAAGCCACCCCGTCCCCACCCTTTATATACGCTGCCCGAGCCCCCGCCACCCCCACAACCCGCCGCCGCCGCAGCCCCGCTCCCGAGCCGCGCCGCCGCCTCCCGCCGGCCGTGCCTTGCCGCCATCGCTGCAGCCGCGC
>NC_041392.1:159998426-160006522 GCF_002162155.2 Triticum dicoccoides
CCCGCATGCCCGCCGCCCCACCGCCACGCACGCCCGCCGCCCCGCCGCCGGAGCCTCGCCGGAGAGGTAATGCGCCGTTCGCCGCCGCCCGGTTTTTTAAAGAAAACCGCTCGGTTTTTTTAGAAAACCCTAGTTCGTTTTTTTAGATCGGTTCGCCGGTTTTTCCCGGTTCTTCTATTTAGCGGACGTTCGTCCGTACGTTCGTTTTAACGAATGATTTTCGCTCGTTAGTTACAGATAACGAATGCTCATTCGTTAGTCTGTTCGTCAGTTTTTTTTTATTGGTTTTTTTCCGCAATTATTCTTGATCGTGATTTCTGATCCGATTTTCATTTCAGTTTTTCTTTTCGCTCGTTAGTTGGAATCAGGCGATTCAAGCGCCCAGATCTTCGTCCTGAGACCCTCTTCCTGTTTAATCAACTTAAACAAGATTTTGGTACTATAAAATTTGACATTAGTTCAGATTAGTAAACAGATCTTGTTTTTTTCGCCGTTTGAGTTTCGTTGCTCCGTTCGATTTGATTCTTTTTGCAAACCGGAGTTCTTAAGTTGAACTTTCTGGTCAATCTCTCTTATTTGAGTTTTGCCCGTGCATCTTTGCTTGTTGCTTATGTATGCTATTGTTTTCTTGCGATAGAGTTTCCGGAGTGCGAAGCGTGCTACTATGAGTCCCTAGGTTTCACAGATCGTCAGCAAGGCAAGTAACACATTGATCATACTCTTTCCATACCTAGTTTTTATGCATTAGTTTCAAACCTCAAACATTGCATGATTAGGATGTTATTAACTTGTGGGTTGGGAAGTAGTTGATGAGGTAGAACCTATTGCCCTGTTATATTCAAACCCCTGGGAGTTACTTCTACGCGTTGCTTATATTGCTATGCTCGTAGACGTGGTTTGGGTTTGAGTGAAATCCATGACAGATGTGAGATTGTTAATTAATGGTTCAACTTAAGGTGGCAACTTAAACAAACATCTGGGTGGATTGAGGCACCTGGGGAACCCAGTGTTGCCTATATTTTTGGAAATCCCGGGGTTCCGTGTGATTTTCCTATGGACCGCCACCCAGGTTCAAAGGGAACTGAGATGATTCATGCTAGACACTTGCTTGTGTAGCCACAAGATATTATGCGCTCTAGCATAGTTGAGTAAGTTACGTGAAGCTCTTGAAGAGGCAGATCAGCAGGTAGTGGGATGTAGGTTTGGTATGGTCTATCCGGAGTAGAGAGTTAATGTTTCTAAAAGACTGTGTCTCGGTCATCCGTTTCTCAAACACCATGTAGTGCGAGAAATCAAACGGAGGTGATTGAGTCTTGTGGGGAAAAGTGCGCAAACCTCTGCAGAGTGTACAATCTAATCATGGTTAGCCGTGTCGCCGGTTATGGATAATCTTGAGTGCCTAGTATTTGGAGTATCTTAAGTATCTCATCACTTTTAATTAATATTGTTGGGTTGTTAATCACTTTAATTGGGATTGAGTTGGAGGAACCTTCTAAATGATGTTTCAACCACCATGATAGTTAAAATAAAACTTATTCCTTTGTTGTAGGGAAAAATTGGCTATTCGCAAAAACTATAACCATAGAGCTTTCCACCAGCCAAATATGCATGTAGTGATACCATTATTTTGTTCTTGCTTTACTGTGTTATATTGCCAGCATATTCCATGTGCTGACCCGTTTTCGGGCTGCAACATATTATGTTGCAGACTTTTCAGACGAAGAAGTAAGGTTTGTTAGGTCATTGCCGTGCAGCTCAGCTATGCCATTGGAGTTGATGGACTCACTTTATCTTCCAAGCCTTCCACTGTTATCGTATTAGATGGCCTTAAGCCATATTTATTGTAATAAGTTCTATTTTGAGACATTCAATGTAATAAGTGTGTGATTGCTACTTTGTCATAAATCCTTCGAGTACTGTGTGTGTGTTAGCATTACCGATCCAGGGATGACACTGAAGCACAGAGACTTGATCGTTTGAAGTCGGGTCACTACAAGATGGTATCAGAGCACACGCTGAGTGTAGGACACGACCACTAAGATAAATCCTAGGTCACTCTTCTCTACTCATTTCTGACTCCTCTCCATTTTCTACTCTTTAGGATGGCGGAGATGAAGAACAAGTTTGCACAACCGGATGAAGACACCCCTTTTTGACGCCACTTGAAGGAAGTCACTAGATACTTGAACATTGGAATACCTAGTTTCACCGGGACGTACAACGCCACCCTACCAGAAGAGGAACGCTGGATGATTCAAGTACAAGTTCCTGGAAGGACGTTCTCTCCAACCTCTAAATCCATAGAGTTTTCTTTTGAAGCACCCACCTAGAGTCTATGTAAGAGCATGGCAGCCCATATTACTATGAGACGTATTGGAGAAGTCTACAACAATGATCTTAAGGACACTATCTACCAGATATGTGGGCGCCGAGATGAGCAATGGCAAGTGATCAGCACCAAGAAGGATAGATCCATTGCAGCTTTCATCCAGGAGTTAAACCAGCACATTCGACGTCAGGAGAACCAGATGTGCGCAGACATGATGGATTTCAAGAAGGCAAAGACTAGGATCGTCGAGCTGGAAGAAGAACTCAAGTTTACACGCGATGGATATGAGGAGGAAATTAAGACACTATTGGAGAAAAATGACGACCTGGTAAAGAAGAATCGGAGTATTCATGGGAGATCCAGCGCTGGGAAGAGAAGACGACGATTCCACTTGCCCGGACAACTACATCATAATCGACGACACCGATTCCAAGCCTAGTGGTGATGACTTTGAAGACTAAACTGGAGCAGATATCATGGAGTCTTCCACCAATCAAAATTTCTAGATGACCACCATATATTAGTAGTATTCCCCCATGTATTTAGTAGTAGTTGAGAACTTTTGCGATAGTTCTAGACCGCTTGTATGCCCTTGCTTGATTGATTGAGTGAAATGATTGTGTTTGTCTCATGTGCATATGGGTAGTGTTTTCTCATTAGACCCCTTTTCTATTCTGATCTCTTCCATCTAAACCCATCAGATGCCTCCGAGACGTGACCCCGGATTTGCCTTCCCGCCGGAGCTCACTCAGTTGATCCAGCAGCAGAACACCCTGATGCAATTGCTAGTTCAGAACCAGTGCAACAACAACAACAACCCACCGCCAGTGGACAACCTAGCCTGTTTTCTAAGGTTACAGCCGCCGGTGTTTTCCAGTAGCACCGAGCCTATATTTGCTGATGATTGGCTATGTCGTATTGGAAGGGAGTTGACCACCGCGGGTTGCACAGACATTGAGAAGGTGCGTTTTGCCGCACATCAATTGGATGGACCAGCAGCCTCATGGTGGGAGAATTACACGACCACTTTTCCCATAGCCAATGTCACTTGGGACAAGTTTCAGCAAGCTTTCTGTACAGCCCATGTTTCAACTGGAGCCATGAATATGAAGACGCGTGAGTTTCACAACTTACGCCAGGGGAACCGTATTGTGGCTCAGTACGTGGATGAGTTTAGCAAGTTATCTTGCTATGCCCCTGATGACGTGGCCAGAGATGCCGTGAAGCAGGAGAAGTTTATGGAAGGGCTGAATGATGAGATGAGTATGCAGTTGATGGTAGAAACCTTCAACAACTACCAGGAGTTAGTAGATAGGACTCTTATGATTGAAGGGAAGCAGCAGCAGATTAAGAGCCGTAATAGGAAGTATGGACAAGGGAGGTATAACTCAAGAGCTCAGTAGAAGCCTCGCCTAACCCCGAACCCGGGAGGACTTGTTCATAACCATGGAGGTCATAACCACACCGGAGGAGGATCGCATAACCACAATGGTTCCAAGAACAGGAATGGGAACGGAGCTAACAACAATCAGAACCGCCCCAATCCAGCCACACCTGCCAAAAGAACCTAAGTCACGTTACTTGCTTCAAGTGCGGGAAGAGGGGACACTATGCCACGGAGTGCCCTGAAGGAAAGAATGGAAACAGAAATGGGAGCGCTGGGAAGAAGCCCAATCCATTCAACAAAGGACAAGTGAACCACGTTAACGTGGAGGAGGTTGAAGAGCAGCCAGACGCGGTAATAAGTAAGTTTTTGGTTAAGTCATTTACCGCTCTTGTTCTTTTTGATACTTGTGCATCGCATTCATACATATCAAGGGGATTCGTGGATAAGTTTAAACTACCAACCCAAACCCTTAGGACCCCTCTCTTAGTGAGTTCACCTAGAGCAGAGTATATGGCTAGTCGATGGTGCGACCAGATACCCTAACCATTGGCACCCATGTTTTTTCGTCCAACCTAATAATCTTGGAGTCACAAGGATTGGATGTGATATTAGGCATGGACTGGATGTCAAAGTATGGAGGAAGCATTGACTGTGCAAGCAAGTGATTTATCTCACCACCCCGGAAGGAAAAAGGATTAAGTATGTATCTAGGCATGTGCCTAGAAGGAGCCAAGTGAATACCCTCACGGGAGTTGTTCAGGATGAAGTGCCTGTAGTGAAGGATTACCCGGATGTTTTTCTAGAGGAGTTACCAGGCATGCCACCGGATCGAGACATTTTGTTTTTGATAGAGCTATTGTCAGGTACAAGGCCAATATCCGAGAGACCCTATCGGATGCCCGCGAATGATCTGGAAGAGATTAAGAAACAGATCAAGGAGTTATTGGAGAAAGGTTACATTCGAAGGAGTTCATCACCTTGGGGAGCCCCAGTGCTTTTGGTTGAGAATAAGGATAAATCCCTAAGGATGGTTGTTGATTATCGGGCCTTGAATGAAGTGACGATTAAGAATAAGTACCCACTGCCGATGATCAATGATCTGTTTGATCAGCTGCAAGCAGCTAAGGTGTTTTCGAAGATCGATCTGCAATTGGGATACCATCAATTGAAGATTAGAGAGAAGGATATACCAAAGACAGCGTTCACCACACGGTACAGATTATACGAGTATACGGTCATGTCGTTTGGACTGACTAATGCCCCTGCCTATTTCATGAGCATGATGAACAAGGTGTTCATGGAATATTTGGAAAAGTTCGTTGTGGTGTTTATTGATGATATCATGGTATACTCAAAGAATGAAGAGGAGCACAAGGAGCATTTGCGTTTAGTTCTCGAGAAACTCAGGGAACATCAGTTATATGCCAAGTTCAACAAATGCGAGTTTTGGTTGAAGGAAGTCGGATTCCTTGGACATGTTATATCAGGAGAAGGTATAGCAGTAGACCCCAGCAAGGTTCAGTCAGTCACTAAATGGTTGGCACCCACTTCAGTTAGTGAGATCCGCAGTTTTCTTGGACCCGCAGGATATTACCAGAGATTCATTGAGAATTTTTTCAAGATTGCAAAGCCAATGACTAAACTATTGAAGAAAGATACTAAGTTTAAATGGATGGAAGATTGTGAGGCAAGTTTCCAGGAGTTGAAGAAATGTTTGACTACAGCCCTAGTGCTGACACTGCCAGATATACATAAGGATTTCCAAGTGTATTGCGACGCCTCTCGCTTAGGACTTGGATGTTTGCTAATGCAGGACGAAAAAGTTGTTTCGTATGCCTCACGACAACTAAAACCTCACGAGTTGAATTATGCCATGCATGATTTGGAGCTAGAAGTTGTAGTGCATGTGTTGAAGACTTGGAGACATTACCTTATTGGAAACCGTTGTGATGTGTAGATGGATCATAAGAGTTTGAAGTACATATTCACACAGAAGGAGCTGAACCTTAGACATAGGAGATGGTTGCAGCTTATAAAGGATTATGACATGAAGCTACACTATCATCCAGGAAAGACCAATGTCGTAGCAGACGCTTTGAGCTGGAAGAGTTATGCTAATATCCTAGAAAGAAAGGGATTGCCGAAGGAGTTAGCAGAGGATATCATGGAACTTCGATTAGAGATTGTTCCAAGAGGTTTTGTTGCAACAATGGAGGTTCAGTCTACATTGTTGGGCAAGATTCGAGAAGCTCAGAAGGATGACAAAGAGATTGCCGAGATAAAGGAGAAGATGAGCAAAGGAAAGGCCAAGGGTTTACGTGAGGATGAGCACGATACCTTCTAGTTTGAGGACCGAATTTATGTGCCCAATGACCCCGAGATCAGGAAGTTAATACTGCAGGAGGCCCATGACTCACTGTACTTGATACACCCCAGAAACACCAAGATGTATTTGGATTTGAAGGAACGTTTCTGGTGGACGGGTATGAAGAAGGATATTGCCGAGTATGTATGTGATGCATGTCAGAGGGTGAAGGCAAAGCATCAAAAGCCAGCAGGATTGTTACAGCCTATGCCGATACCCGAATGGAAGTGGGATAAACTTGGCATGGACTTTATCACCGGTTTGCCCAGGACCAAATCAGGATATGATTCTATATGGGTAGTAGTTGATCGCTTGACAAAGTGGCTCACTTTATCCTAGTGAAAACCACTTATACGGGTGCAAAGTTGGCCAAGATATATATCTCCAGGATCATATGTTTGCATGGAGTTCCAAGGACCATCGTATCCGATAGAGGAACACAGTTCACTTCAAAGTTTTGGCATCATTTACACCAGACTTTGGGAACGAGATTGGAGTTCAGTACAACATTTCACCCGCAGACAGATGGCCAGACAGAGAGAGTCAATCAGATTCTGGAGGACATGTTTAGAGCATGTGCGCTAGATTATGGATCTAGTTGGGATGGCAATTTGCCTTACGCAGAGTTCTCATACAACAATAGCTACCAAGCCAGTTTGAAGATGGCTCCGTTCGAAGCCCTGTATGGATGAAGGTGCAGAACACCGTTAATGTGGGATGAAGTAGGAGACCGACAGTTGTTTGGACCAGACTTGATCAAGGAATCTGAGGAGAAGGTTAAGTTGATTCGTGATAGACTGAAGATTGCTCAGTCCAGGCAGAAGAGTTATGTAGACTCGAAATGCAAGGAGGTAACCTACGAAATTGGAGACAGAGCATATATGCGAGTATCACCCTTGCGAGGAGTGAAACGTTTTGGAGTTAAGGGAAAGTTAGCCCGAGATTTGTAGGACCGTATCGCGTTTTGGAACGGATGGGAGAAGTGGCCTACAAGTTGGATTACCGGAGGGACTGTCAGGAGTTCACGATGTGTTCCACGTTTCACAGTTGAAGAAGTGTCATGTTGAGATGGCCGATATACCGTTAAGAGATACAGTACCCTTGGAGGCAATTCAGTTGGATAGTGATTTGACTTATGAGGAGAAGCCAGTTAAGATTCTTGAGTTTGCCAGCCGAGTCACCCGCAGCAAGGTTATCAAGTTTTGCAAAGTTTAGTGGAGCCACCATACCGAGGATGAAGCCTACTGGGAACGAGAGTATGATCTACGCAAATACCACCCACACCTATTTTCTAGCCAACCCGAATCTCGAGGGCGAGATTAATCTTAAGGGGGGTAGGTTTGTAACATCCCAAATTTTCAATTTGTAATGTTATACATAGGTCATTCATGCATGTCATATTTTATTGCATTTGCATTTTGCAATCCTCGAAATCCTACGCAGCTCAAGGACCCTCGGAGAGAGTTGGGGATTTCCCGGTTTTCATATTTGATTTTTATCAAATAATGAAACGAGGATTTTTGATTTTAATTATTTTTCTCTCCGAAAAATATTTCATATTAAAATATATGAGAGGAGATAATATGACATCTCCAAAATAATTGAAATATTGGAGGAAAAATGTTAAAATCATTTATTTGATTTTATTTGCATTAGAAAAATTGCACGTTTTCAAAATTGCATTTTAGGGCCAAGAAAATGTTCATCTCGTTCTAAACATTTTATTTAGACGGTGAAAATTTGTTTTGGCATTTTTAGATTATTTTATTTTCTAGGATTTATTTTCTGTTCGGCGGAATTATTTAAAAAAAACTTCCAAGCGTCGACTGGCCCGAAACCCAGCCGAGCCGGCCCAATCCGCTCCGCCGCCGTCTCTCGCGCGGAGTCGCGCGCCGCCACCGCCGCTGACTCGGACAGAGTCCGAGCCGGACTCCTCCACTGCCGCTGCCTTGCCCCCTCCCCCAAGCCACCCCGTCCCCACCCTTTATATACGCCACCCAAGCCCCGCCACCCCC